>NW_008654659.1:0-1738 GCF_000695815.1 Acanthisitta chloris
AAAAAAAGCAAGAAAAAGAAAATGAGAAAAAATATTCTAGTTATATCGTCTATGCCAAAAAAATGTTAGCAAAAGGTCAAGAAGTCTGTGTACCAGAAAACAAAGTCCTCCCCTACTGGATAATGATAAGGAGCAATTAAGTGCAGCAGCATCTCCATCAACTGAAAGGACTGAGATTGTGGGTGCCATGATGAGACATTGAGGGTTTCCACATGCTCATCTCACTCCCATTTCTGAGATTTTGTGGCTTGGCAGGAGAATCAGACATAAACAGGGAAACAAAAAACAACCAACACCTAAGGAAAAAAAATATTAAAATAAGATTAAAACCAGCCTGTTTATCCTGGTTGATATGTGAGAAAAATTTAAAGCTAATTGTATCATTATGAATAGAATGGTAATGTTTTGATTGGGTACTTTTTCTGGATTGCTTTTCAGTTGGATGATAGGCATATATGAAATACAGCTTCAGTCCCATCTCCTCCCCCCAAACTGTCACCCTTACTTTACACTACTTTGTGGCCTCTTGACTTGGTATAGCTCCCTTAACTGAGCTGGCAGACCTGCCTGTCCTTGCAATCTTCACCAGGCAGTCTGTTTCCATCAAGTCTCCTCTTTTATGCATACGGCATAAGCCATTGATTGAGTTTTAATCCTCATTGAAGAGGCCAAACTCACATCTTTTAACATCTGCATATTTTTTAATAAACTGTGTTCAGTTAGAGGCACTAGAAATTTCAACTTTCTTCAAAGAGATCTGTTCTTTGCCTCCCAACATCAGATGACAAGGTCATTTCATGTTGTGCATCAAGTAGCCTTCGAGAGCAAAAATGTTCTGGTCTTGGGTCTTACTGGAGCTGGAAGCAGCAAGTGAAAGGCTCTGTATTGCAGGAATCCAAACTATTCAGTATGTCAACAGTGTTTGAAGAGCCACGTGTGCGTCATGTTCTTGTTTGCAAGCTAATTAGATTGCTTGTTTTGAAAGATGGATTAATGAATTAATCACAGGGTGCGGTGGATGTTTTTTCTTAGTATTCTGAGACCAATTTAATATGAAGGGGTTTTTTTTTTTTTCCCATGTATGATTCATTTCAGAACTGCAAAACACATAAAATAGAAATATGACTATGATAATCAAGTTAAAAAATGAAAATTATAATCACTGCCATCTTTGGCACAGCAAGGTTTCTTTCACGTTATCTGAAACTGTAGATAGTACCAGCAAACATGGAAAGAGGGAATGATATGAGAGCTTTCTAGTTAATAAATTAAAGCTTAATGGAAAAGGGTGTGGTTTTGATTGCACAAAATGCCAGACAGGTTTCTGGTTTGCAAATCTGAAAACAGGGGTGGTTCACATCTTGATACTTTCTCACACTGCAGCATTTATGGAATTTATACTCTTCTTTTTTCTTTATTTAAATTAAATTTCGGGCAACTCCTAGTATTGCAAAATGCACTGCCCTAAATTTATTGATTCAAAGGCAGAAGGCAGCAGAGGCTGGGATCTGGCCCAAATTCTGCCCAGTCTCTGCTGAATTCTGCATAGAAGGAGACAAAATTTCTGGCCAATTCACCGAGTCAGGCAGTTATATGTGCACTTTTCACTTACTTTCCTCTTTTTCTGCTTTCCCATTCTAGACAGGTGACCACCCTATGGGCTGAGCTCTGCACATCCTTTTCTTGGTGACCTTACCTGCCGAGCCCTGCATCCTGGCACTTGGCACACAAGAAGGGA
>NW_008654659.1:1760-12523 GCF_000695815.1 Acanthisitta chloris
GCTGGATTCTGAGCAGGACATTTTGCATGAACTGTGAACTGTCTGGTCTTCAACCACTTTGACAATAAGAGGTGAAGCCAGAGTTTAAGGCTATTTACCTTAATAAACAAAGATAGATATAAATGTCTAAGGACAGAGACAAGGTGCCCTAGACACTTTAAAAAAGTTCCTGGGAAATTCCCAGGAATTTCTCTATCAACAGGAGTTAGGCAGCTAGGCATTTATTAAAATCCCACAAATCAAACACCTTTGTAAATGCAGTCTTTGTTTTCTGATCCCTTCTGCTTTCACCTTCAGCTGTACAAACACACTCTGTACAGATATAGGATTGTGCAGTTCCTCCCCCCAACAACCTCCTTTTGGTTCCTCTTCATTATTCAAACTGAAGTAATGGCAGACCAAAGTACAGACTGCAAAATCTGCATTCCTAGTAAGGAGGACATTGTACAGCCTAAGCATATCTAGTAAGGTCTCACTGAGTCAAGGCTAAGTCCCATACCTGTTGATTAGGAAAATAAGCATTGTTCTTGAACATTGACTAACTGTTAAATGGAAATTTAGCAGACAAAACCACACAGGAAGTCTAAACCCTAATTATGTTTCAGAGTATAAGTATACAAGCATTTGAAAGAGACATTGTCAAACCTATTCCTAATGGAATAGTTTTAACAACAGTGCATGAATGCTACCAATAATCTATGCCACTACTAGGTATGGATTTAGTCATGTACTGCAATTTCTCTCCACATCTGTTCAGTCTGACAGCAATAAAACAGAGAAAAACTGTCATAGTCATTCAGCAGTTGCAAAAGTCTCAGTCATGCTTTAGTGTGCTTTATGGAGCATTCACTCCAGTGCTGCTGAGATTTATTGCACCAGCTGGAAAACAAAATTGTCATTATTTTATGTTTTCAGGTGTCTGAAGGGAAAAATACTACTTTTTAGTCTTTTTCCAAGTAAAGTGATAATTTCAAAGCTCTATTAATACTATATGCTCCCACCTGAGGGTCCAGATAGCTGAATTTTTTATATATTTGCTTTTTGTACATTAGCTGGTGTATGACAGTGCTGTAATATGACCATGTGGCCAACACATTTATCGTGTAGTGCTCAAAGAATATAAATCAGTATTGTTCCTTGGAATAAAATATGCTGCTTTTATCACAGAGCATACTGTACAGAATAGACAGCGGGATGGATTTGCTGGAAGGGCAGGGAAGAAGGGTGCTGCCAGCAGCCTCAGCATCCCGGCAGGCCAGGCTGTGAGTGGAAACCTCACTGCTCACTCCTGCTCTCCCTCTCCCTATAGCCATCCTCACCCAGAGTGATGCACTCAATGCTGTGCCACTCTCCAGGCCCTGCTCCTTTTGCTCTGTACCTCTCAGCCTAAGCTTCTAGAAGTGAGCTGCCTGTAGCTGTGCACAGCACTGGGACAGATGTCCTCCCCAAATCAAAGTGACACTCCCAGCACAGGCTGGGAACTTACACTGGGAACAGGGATTTCCCCAGGTAATGGCAATGGGAAGTGCTTTGGGTGCCCAGAAGGATGGACTCAGTTGTTTCCTGAAGTTTTCCGTGATGTCTTCAGAAAACTCATTTGCATTCCCAGTATTATGTTACCCTTCACTTAAGACAGTCACTCATACTCATAGGAAAATTTGTGCTAAGTGGAGCTTGCAGTTCATATGGCTAATAAGCACCAAGAACACGGTCAGGTCCTGTGGTTCCAGGCTTTTGCATGAACATGGTGTGGGCAGAGGCTATTCATGAGGGCAAAGCAGGAGGAAGGGCAGTGAATCAATGAAGGCTTTCCCCTCCTCCTTCCAGCCCAGGATTCCTTATCCAGGAAATGAGCATTGCTGCACAAATATCTCTTGTGGTCAGGAGGCAGCCTTCAAGAGCTGACTATCCTTTTTTCCTCTGATTTAACTTTCTCAAGTGCTTAAGATATGGCCTACCTCTTTTCTCTCCACAAAGCCATCTGAGCTGTTTTTCTCAATAGATTCTTCACAGAGCTGAGGGTTTCAACAATAAATAGTTCAAGGGACTTTGAGGCTCTGAGGTCTGGAGCCTCACCCTCTGCAGCAGAGACTCAGTACACTTCTCCCTAATGCTTTTTGGACTGAAATCAGAAAGTGATTTTTCAGAAATCAGATTTCTCAAAACTGAGAAAAATGAAAGCTCAATCTTATATACTACTGAGTGCTCACTGTCATATTCAAAGGCATAATTCTGTCTGTTGCCCATAGAAAAACTTCAAGTGATTGTTCAAATATGAGGCAATAGAGAGTTGGATGATTTTCTCTGTCAGCTCTATTGCAATAGATTTGGAAAGAGCTTCTTTATTATAGATCTGGAGAGCAAGAGCAGCTTTCCATCAGCATAACTGCAGGGTACAGTCTGTAATCTTTTTTCAGACTCAGTTAAAGAAGAAAATACAAAACTGAAAAACAAAATGAAGTGAGCTCTGCTTCAGTGACACATTTACTTTTTTGTGTTCATGGCTTTAGAAAGTTCTATGATAATTAGAACTTCTGTGATTCATACTGTGCAGTTTTGTTTTGGTACTGCTTAGGTTAATTCACACTAGAAGAATGCGAAATTGCTATTATGTGACCAGTTAAGGAACCCATTTTAATTGCCAGTACAAAAGTGACACTTAGGTGTCTATTAACATATAGTATATCAGAAGGAAAAATATTCAAGGTATCTGATGAATTTAAACCATACTAAAGAGATCTTAGAATTCCTCCTTCAATGCAAACTACTCTCTAATTATCTGAATATTGCTTTAGACTTAAAAAGAAGAGTCTTGACAAAGCTAGAAGAAACAAACCCTGATAAAACCTAATCGAGGAAATGCCTTTAATATTAAAACGTATTTTCCAGTGTTTTTATATAATAGGCTTCATAGCAGTTTTAGTTCTAATTCTATTTGAGGAAGTATCGGAGTAAAGAAATGGGCTAGTTTCGCCACCAAAGCATGCAATCATCATATACCCAGCAGTTCTGCAGGCACTGAAATAAAGGGCAGAAATTTTTTGTTTAGCCCTTTTTTATTTGCTTGCACCCACTGATGAACATTGGCAAACTAGAGCTCAGGTAAAGCAGCTATACATGCTGCTGCAGGGGAGCACTGCTCTGTGCAAGGTCAGATTTCTGTACTTAAAGGAGGTTATCAAAGTCTTTGGACTCACTCCAGGTCTTGTTGAAATCGGGGTAGAGTCCCTCTGGCTGGCACAGAGGGAATTGTGCAGGATCCTCGTGCTCCAGTGCAGCAGCTTGGATCCATGATGGAGCAGTAAATACCATTTGCCATCACTGTTTTTCTCATCAGACTTCCCTGCTGCTTTTAGAGAGAAAAAAAAAAGGGGGGGAAAAAACCTTGCTAGTTGTGCTACTTTCTACTGGAGGCATTTTTATAAAGCATTCTTTTTTAATATCAGTAAAATGCAAGATTCCTCCTTGTTGAAAACTGCTGTGATGATGGAAAACTTTTTTTCTGGTTTGATAATGTGGCATATTTTTTACCCTTTACTCTCTTGAATCTTTAAATAGCTTTCATTAGTATAATCTATCATCTTATCTTGCTTCACACACAGAGAAAACTATCCCATAGAGAATGTGCTCATATGTGTTTATTAGATACTATGAGTTTTATTATTGCATTTCATAGTAAGCTTTAAAAAATGTAAACATGGATTGCCCTCTTAGAAAAGAGGCGGCAAACTTGCTGAGTAGTACCCTACTTCCAAGAAAGCTCACTGAGCAAAACCATTGTAATTCAGCTGGCGGATATATGAAAGAATTTAATTCTGTAGTTAATATATTAAGGCCTTTAATGAGGATCTAGCCTGAGAAAATAATAAGGCTTAATATTACTGTATGCCCACCAGTTCGAAGTTCAGCCCCACCAAATCAGACAGTGTGATGTGCTGTGAGTTGAAATTGCATTTAAAACCCTTCACACAAAAGCAGTTAGGCGCCTAATCCGATTTGTCTGGAAGAGCATCAGTTTTGTCTATATTCATCTGAAATGATGGTCAGCACTGCCAGTACAAAGGGAACCTTCAGTATGTGATTTGTTTTATTCCTACACCATAGACACAATGTTTTACATTCCATAAATGACCCTTTAACTTGCCTGAACTATCTCTCTTTTATGAATAGTTGACACATGAGCTGAGAATGCTCATTTCTCTGGCATTTATTTGGAAATCATAGCTCATGATCACATCAGTGGCTAATACCTCAAACAGTATGCTTTTTTGTATCTTGTTTACAAGATTACTTTTTAATATAATTTCTGTTCTTTAGTCTTTATATACTATGATTAACACCCCTTCTCCTCAGCAATTAAGTGATTTATCATGTGAGAGACATTACTGTACAGGACCACCATAAACTGAAATATCAAGCTTACTTCAACATAAACAAGTATCTCAGCACTAATTATTGCCAGCGATAGTCTTTCTTTCTAGAAAGATAATGAAGTAGATTTTGCTTTGAATAACTCTAATATAAATGCATAATAACAACATGGTTCTTTCAGATTCACATAATCATAGCTGGACTGAGTTTATCTAGTAGAACAAATTTCTTATCCCTACCTGGATCAGAAGAGCTGCCCTCACCAGTATGGCTGACTTCAAGCTTAGGGGATAACATCTCTCACCTGTTCAGGGATTCTCACAAGTTCATGGATATTTTGAGATTTTTTTAAACATGGACCACTGTGTCTAATCAATTATTTTTTTCCTAAAAAAAAAAGTTCCCTCTTTTCCACCTCCTCGGCTGATGAGAAGTGACAGAGAGACAGGGACACTTCTGGTAGTCAGAAATCTGACTCCAGGGATACAAGCTGAACTCATCATCATTTGTGAGAAAGCCATTTTTCAGGGAAAATCACTGTTAAAATAAGATGTGGTAAAATTCTTCTTGCCATGATTTAGCTTATCAATAAAAATATTACATGTTTCCACATAGATTTTTTGCCTTTTCTGTTTTTGACACTTAAAATTCCATTGAAATAAAAAGATGAAGCCATCCTCCTACTCAGGAAATACTTCACAAAGTAGTCCTTCGAGTGCTGCCACAGACCTATGATGAAGAATCAGTGCAGGTTTTCATCTTTATAGAGTTTTTTATATAGTTCTTTGCAAGATATCACTAAGAAATTAACTGTAATGAGGGGTCACAATGAAAGTTAAAGACCAGTGATGTTGCAATGCAGTTTATTCAAATCTGCTTATTCCAGCAACTAGTTTTCAGTGGCAGGTATGACTGCCCCATGCAAATCACTAGTCATTAGCTTCAGTGGCAGTTTGCCTATGCAAGACAAGATGAACCCAACTGATTATAATCACTGCTTCCCTCCTCTGCAGTAGAAATTTGCACTGTGACACATTATACCAGATGCTGGACACTGGCTACTATAATAAAAGTTAATTTGCAGGATGGTATGGGCTGTGTTAAGTTTTCAACATGGCAAAACACTAACAGTTGACCTAACCTTGGGACACTTGTTTCATCAGCAAACTGAAAAAGGAAGTAAGTCATGAGTCATACAAAAGTCTGTAGATTATAATTATTTAGATTAGTCAAACTTACAGGAGTCTGGAGAGGTATTGGAGTAACCTAAGAACATGAAACAAAGCAACACAGTGACAGTTGAAATTCTTTGTATGCAAAAAAAACCCCAACTCAATCCAAACAAAACAAAAAAAACAATCAAAAATATATCAAGGCATTTACCTGGAAATATGGTATAATTAATGGAATAGCTTCACTAAGGGACTCCCTCCTTCTTCCCACCCCCATCCTCCAGAATTATGGATTGTTTACATTAAATTTCTGTGTTGTATCAGGTAGACAAGGGATTAAAACCCAAGCCTCTGATATTTCACTGAATGCTCTAGCAGTAAGCCCTTTTAAACTATGTTTTTATGCAAGAAAAGTAAGTGCCTGTGGAGCAGCCACATTCCAAAGGGCTGCAGTAGCCACTGCGGCGTCCTGGGTGGAGCCTGGTCCATCCAGACAGCTTTTGCTGAGCCCCTGAGGGGGCATGAGCAGAAAAGTACCGAACTTTTGTATCTCTTCTCTACTAGCTAGGTACTGCATTGCTCAGGACATGTCATGATGTGACAAGGCACCCAATCCTGAGGCCAAAAAGTCAAGTGAGCTGGACCTGCTCTCAGATTTTGGGCTCCCTTTAAATTCCAGGTCAACTTTTGTATCCCATCCAAAGATACTCCTCTAAAGGTCAAAGACCCTGAGAGATAAGGAGTAATACTCATTTCTCAAACATGTTACCAGAGATTATACCCCACAGTTATGCTGTTAAGAGATGGACAACCTCTACAGTTCAAAACAGTGCTTAAATTGAACTTTGGCTTCCAAAACAGGCTTGTGTTTTTATAAGCCATGGTCAGAAATCTGCAACAAATGCAGGTGGGGTCCCTCAAATGTTATTTAGGTATGAATAAAATATTCAGAGGACATTCTGGGCTGCTGCTCTGACCACAGAGAAGAGGTTTGGAATGGGACAAACACTCAAAACTGTGTCACTAGTCACCTGCAATTTTCTGTCACAGAATGTCCTCATTCATCTGCACTAGGCAATAGATTAATTAAAATAAGAAGGTATTTTGATACCAGGAACCAGAAATGGAGAAGTAGAAAGGCTATAGCAAGCACAGATGACTGCTTTAATTGAAAATCCAGCAGTGAGAGAAATATCAGTAAGAAAAACAGATCTAGTTTGCTCATTGTGTTCCCTCTCCAAAATGGGTATAAAGCACACATGTGAATTTTTCTGACTGAAAGCAAACAGCCTGTTATCCCCACAAAAGCTCTCCAGATAGTGCAACATCAAAGAGGAGACCCAGCAGCAGACAATCAGCTTAACTAAGCACCCCTTTGAGAGCAACTCTTTAGGGAGAGCCAGCTGAGCCACAAAAACAGCTGGGGACAAATGACATCAATGCAATTTATTGGCTTTCTTCAAATAAAGACCTAAGTGTAAGGAAATGATTGAAGAGACAACTAAACTCTCCTACAGTCATAATTAGCAAATAATAGGTTCCATTACACATATTGGTGTATACAACTCATTCAGGATAATGACAGAACAAGCTCTCTTTTTCTTCCAAAAAACATTTTATTAACACTACTTATGAATTTACATTTAGAAAATGTTGTAGGTGAAATTAATTGAAATTCAGACATGGCTCAAATACAAAACATAAAAGAATGTGCAATAATATCACCATAGGCATAATCTACTGTAAGAAATACAGCAGTGCCTCAAAAGAGGGATTACTCTTTCGCAGAAAAAAAAAATTGCAGAAGCTTCTGCTGTTCTGCTTTAACAGCCCCTGCATCAACACAAACATCAAGATCCTCAGCAGATGTAATCAGTATAGCTCCATTAAAATCAGTAAAAATATGCTGATTTATGCTGTACAAGGATCTGGAGTGTAACTTAGCAAAAATTTCAAATGTCATGAAAAAGTAATGACTACTTTTTTATTTTAATACTCAAGTAGCTTATTCACTGCCTTTGTCAGACTGTTCATCAAAGTATCCCTATTCCAAATTCTCTCCTGTGGGATGAGCTGGATTTAAGTTTGTACTACTTTTACTGTTATGAGGGCTTCCGAAAGCCTTGACTATGAATATTGACTATAAAGGGCAGTCTATTTAAATGATAGTGCCAAAGTATGTAAAATGGCAGGGTAATAAACCTCTGAACACACTTTTGAAAAGTTCCTTTCCTTTAGCAAGCAGAGGATGCAAAAAAGCCCAGACATCATCCATGTTAGACTTCCAGCATTGCACTCTCCTTAGTTATATAAGACAATTGATTTTTCAAATCTTAATTGATTTGCAACAGCTGAAATATTCTCCCACATATTCCCCCACAAAAACGTAGAAATCTAAATACCTGTCTTTGCCAAAGTATTATTGCAAAGGCAACAGAGCAGAAGAACCAAACTTAGGTTCATTTCTCTTCTATTAAATGCAGTTCTTTATAAAAAAAGGTAAGTTAGATAAAAAGCAGTTCTGAAAGACAGAACTATGTCAGTGTATAAAACTGTGTGGAAACTATCTTACAAAAGAAGAAAGTTGAATCAACAGAAGGTGTTTCAGCTTTAAGCATTCGGGTTATATGTCTGAGGTTTTTTAATCAGTTTTCTTATTTTTCTGCGGAATACATTCTTTGGCTTGTTGATTGTCGGTTTCTGAATTCCTGCTAACAAAACAAAGGAAGCAGTTAGGAAATGGCATGACAAAACTATTATTACTCTTTATTGTTTTGGTTTGGGGGGGTTAAGCCTGTTTAAGCAGTTGTCCAATTGTAACAGACATATCAAAAAAGTGTAAAATGCATTCTGGACGCCCTATTCTCACACACTCTAAGGTTTCCAATGTGTTTACCTTTGGCACTTGCTGCTCTCTTCCTGAGCAGGCAACAAATAAATCCTTTTCTAGCTGTCCTGCAGTGACAGCAGAATTGAACTAAATACACTGCTCTCTAAAAAAGAAAAAACCAACAACCAAACAAAAAAACCCAAACCCACACACAAGAAAACCCTGAAACTATTATTGCATTTCTCTGAACAGTAGAGTAAACTCTCAGATATAACCAGTGCTTGTGGGAGATTGAAAAGGTAAAGTGATTTGGGTTTCTGTGCAAAACTCACAGAAGCTGCAGAGTGGCTGAAGATAGTTGGAGTTAACTTCAGAAAAGTTTACAAAGACTGTATGAAATGTGCACGTGCAGTTCAGAAAAAAAGTACTCTACAACTCTGACTGAAAATCTTTGTCTTTACGCTACCTATTTACCAACATGCAGAGCCTCTTGGCCAGTTCCCAATCCTTTCACTGTCATCCCAATATATTTGTTTTCTTTTCCAATTTTGGAAACCATGAACCCTTTTCCAACTTCAGAAAAGAGATGCCTTCCAATCCTCAACGTTCTATTATTCTATAAACTTTTGGAAACAAAATTATTCAGAATCCTTTTCCCTCAAAACACTGCAGATGAGTTTAACCAGCAGTTGTATATTTGCACAGGAAGGTCAACTTACTTCAATTTGAGACTCCTAAAGGTAACAGGAAAGATGGTGGGGAGGAAATTATAGGAGAAGGAGTGGCTTAAGTTGCCTGAATTATTTGCTTAATGTTACTATGCACTCCCAAGCTATAGAAATGAATATGTATAGCACAACATTAATTAGCACTAATTACGCCCTTAACTTTGGTCTTTGGCTGAAGCAAGCCTTACTGAATTGTGAAATCCACAAGTTGGTGAAAAAGCTTGTAACTGATCCTTTTACATTTGGCTCTCTGGTGCTCTAGTTACAAGACAAACAGCATTTCCATACTACTTTCTTCCACAAAAATGTAAGGAAGAGAAAACCCCCAGGTGGATCTGTCTGGGTGTGGGCAGGGGCACAGCGTGGAGGTGAGACACTAAAGAGGCAGTTTCCTTCCTCCTCTTTCCTTGCACACTCCAGACTGGAGCCTGGCCCTACCACTTCACAGAGAGTAATAGATGCAAATTAGGTAATCATAAGCATCTCAGATAGACTTAGCATGCTATTAAAGACTCTCTTATAATACTAGAGCGACAGAGGCACACTCAGACTTGTCACCCACAGAAATATTACTGTCATGACTAACTGGCAGACAATATTTTTACGTCTGAAGAGTCTACACAGAGTGCAATCCTTGCCCCAGCCCTAGATTTGCAGCCCAGAACTGAACAATCATCTCCTGAGTTAAGCCTTCTTGACTACACATCTTCAATACTGAAGTACTCAGACCTTGTGTAAATCTCATATTTAAAACAGAGCTACTTTTTAGCTTTTTCTTTTCTCTTTTCCCCAAAGGCAATATACATGCTTGTCATAGCCTTAACTTTTTTGCCTGTTAGCATCAATTTTTAAAATACTGTGCTATGTCTGTTTCCTAAGTGTTCTGGGGAAAAACATACAATTATGCTTTTCTCTCTCATTTATTTTTATATCAAAAGTATTAAACTAAGGTATTAAAACTTGCAATACCTGGTATGAACAGCTGACTGCAAGTAAGAGCATAACTCTTTTGACTTACAGGCACAGCCAATAGCTGTTTTGTATAAACCATTAAGAAAAATCAATTATCATTCCAAGCCTTCCCCCCATAGCCACAGAAACAGCTGACTCAGCACAAGTTTAAGAATGGGAAATGAGCATACACAGCAGGGAGTCAAGGTAGAATGGTAAATTCTGCAAATGTGAAGGAAAAACACATATTGGTTTCACAACTCAATTTAATCCTATTTAAAAATATCCAGAATAAAATTATACCTTAGTGAGTGTTCATGCTGGGACTGAACAGTATGAAGACTGAATTCTTGTGGGCTCCAGTACGTTAAACAGTCTTTTTGTGTGCCCTTCTCTATACTTCATTAAAATATGTTGTAACCAACACCCATTACACTGATCTTGCCAGGATTTACCATTGCATTTCAATTCTCCCTGCCTTTGAAAACATCAAGTCCAAAATGCAAAGAGCATACCCCTGTACCAAGCCAAGGTGAGTAAAAGAATGCTGTGAACACCTGTTACTCCTATGTGGATTGCTTTAGCTGCTTGTGACTGACAAAATATTAAAAAACCCTGCAACTTACCTTTTTTGCAGACCTTGTAGCAATCTGTTTCAGTAACAAAGTTATTGGCATTTCCACCACAGCCGGTATATTTGAACTCCCTACA
>NW_008654659.1:12602-14763 GCF_000695815.1 Acanthisitta chloris
ATAGCGAGGCACAGAAGAGGAACACAATCCTTCATCCTTTGGGCTATAGCACAGCAAGGGACCAGCTTGGAGGGGGAAAAAAAAAAAAAAGAGAGAAATAATTACATAAATATAATCTGTTCTTGGTTTCTTAAAATTTTAATTGCAATAAATTTTGGGGATAACCAGCTCTTTTTCCCATTGAATTGCCGATGACTTCAGACTTACTACATCTTATTCCTGTGAGCTGTGAATTTGAGAAAGCGACAGACCATCCCAGAAAACAGGATTGCTCTCCCACAAGTGAAATTCATCAGCTTTACCCATTTGTGGCACCAATACATATGATGGCTGAGATATTTACATAGTCTTATTCCATATGTATAGGAATATAACAATAATTCCAGTGGAACGACCTCTGTAGAGGAAAAAAAGGCACTATTTTTCTATGATTTTGCCAGCTAATTCTCTCTGCTTGCAGCAAAAAGTACAAATCCCAACACTTTCCTCAAGAGAATCATGTTTCATTTAGCTTCAATGAAACAAACTCTTAGTTTTCCTGCTGTAGACCTTTCATCAATTCATTGGATGTGCAACAGTGGCATTAAAAATAATTCACCATTCACCTAAGAAAACACTTGTCAATCAGTCATCAGCCACAAATAACTGTCTCATCAAGCACTAATAGACCTTAGCCAGTGACAGCTTTTATACATTCTGGTAGATCTCTCTTCTTCAAAGAGTCCATCTTGCTCTGGATATTAACTTGGTGTTTAAGATAGCACTTAAGCTATAGTCACCTGCTCATAATTACCACCTCTCTTATTTAAAGCTCGTATGGAGAGACAGCAAAGTCATGTCAGGCAAAACACTTTTGTCGAAAGCTGCTCTGTCAAGTGCCAAGAAACCCAAGCCACCTAATACCATCACTCAGGCCTCAATTTTAGAAAGGCATTTCCACTTTACATTACAGCATCACTGCCCTGAATGTGACTGCCACAATATCTGACACATCTGACTCAAAACACATCTCTAATCTTATTATTTTCCTTCAGCTACACCTGTACAGCTCTCTAGAAATCGAGAAATCGGTTGGATGTAGCTGTGTGAATATTTAAGGTCACAGCACATTTGTTCTTTCAGTAACAGCTGAGAGAAGTAACACATCAAAGTTTGTGGACAATACAAACATCTGGTTCACATAACTCTTAAAAAATACCACTGTATGGGTATCTAGAGGAAAATATCAAATAAAGTATCATTGTCATATCACTTTCAAACCATCTATTTTATTAAAAATTTGGAGCAACCATTACTTTTTTGTGGCAGACAGTGGTCCACACAAGACTGCAAATCTCTGAAGTTATTGTCATTTCCATAACAGCCACCATAGATGAACTCCTCACATCTCATGGAGCTCAAGTTAAAGGCATATCTTCTCAGATAACTCCTGCAAGGTCCTCCATTAGCCTCCATCCGGCATAATTTGGGCACTTCTGCAGAAAAAAATTGTAATCTTCTGTAAAATCAACTCCTCATGATTCCCCTACCACACATGGTAGTGTTAGGCATAACGCTATTATTCTAGTTATAGGCAAGCCCCAGCTTATCCCACTTGCATTCTTTACTAAAGTGGGACAAGATTTGCTGCAGGAATCTGATGCACTGATTAGCAACTAGATGTAATATTAAATTACATTCAAAATATTAATAGATAAATTCTACATGCCATCTCACATGTCATGAGAAAACTCACTCTGGTCTCTCTGCCTAACATTGACACCAGCAAGAAGCTGCAACAAGCAGGACAGACATCAGTTGCACTCAATGATCTTAAAGTTCTTTTCCAACCTAAACAATTCTACGATACACCAGGTGGGTGCAAAGCGCCGCACATGCTGCGCAACCTCCCCAGTGTCCCCACAGATCCCTTCAAGCCCCCTGCCACCTCGGGTCCCTCCAGACTCACTCTTGATGGTCCAGCAGCTCTTCTCGCAGTCGTCGAGGGTGAGGAAGTTGTTGGCATTGCCGTGGCAGCCCCCGTAGGTGAACTCCTGGCAGCTCTGCGTGTACCGGTCGTAGTACCAGCGCGGCACCAGGGCGCGGCAGGGCCCTTCCTCGGGGGGCAGCAGGCAGGCTCGCTGCTTCTCTGCGGGACACAGCGCCCGGGGCTCAGACCAGC
>NW_008654660.1:0-265 GCF_000695815.1 Acanthisitta chloris
TCCAGCCTCTCCTGCGGTCCCTCAGCTCGGAATGTGCTTGGTGTTTGACAGATCCAGTTGGGCAGTTGCCAGAAGAGCAGGAGAACTCCCCTGACCTCTTCCACAGAAGAGCACAGGTAGGCAGAGACTTCCCCGGCAGGGCTGGGCCTGCTGTTGCTGCTGGGCCAAACACTGCTGTCAGAGCACTGGCCATGACATCCCTCGTTTCCCTGCCGCTAGATGCCTTCGAGCACCCGTAGGAACACTGACCATGAAGACAAGCGGA
>NW_008654660.1:297-512 GCF_000695815.1 Acanthisitta chloris
CGTGTGGCGCTGCCATGATGGATGTGATCTTGGGAAGGGGCACCACATATTTGAAGTCTGTAAGTAGCCAGTGGCCAGGCCTTGAGCCTCTCGGGGAAGGTGAATTCCCTTAAGATGAGCCTCCTGAGCATCCAGCAGATTTTAGGCCAGCACGATGTGGAGGGAAGAGAAGTATGTCTCAAGGAACGATGGGAAATGGCTCGGTCTAGCAGGAC
>NW_008654660.1:810-1106 GCF_000695815.1 Acanthisitta chloris
GCCATGTCAAACCCAGAGCTCAGGTGCTGCCAGCTTAGGGCAGTGGGCAGAGCAGGGATGTTGGCCGGCCTGGGACCCTGCAGCTGCCCAGACCACGGTGTTGTGGCTAATTCTCCACTGACACAGAGTTCTGGGCCCGCAGAGCTGCTGTGACCATGTGGAGGGTGATGGTCTCCTCGAGCAGAACTGCGGAGAAGGTGCTGCCAGAACTGCTGTCAGTGCTGGAGGACTGGCCAATGCGTAACACGTCCACCTCTGACAAGGACTCTTCAGATGTCTTTTCCCTGGCTGTGAGT
>NW_008654661.1:0-46439 GCF_000695815.1 Acanthisitta chloris
ATTCTGTGATTCTATGATTCTGTAAAATCAGCAGAAATGCAAATTAAAAGCCAGTCTGGCAGCTATTGCCATGGAGGGCCTAAGGGCACGGATCTGGCACACCTATGGCTGCAGGCATCACAGAGAACTGCATGCAATGGGGATGCATGGCACTCCTCTTTCTTTGGAAGAAAACCCAAGCACTTTGAGCAGTGAGAAGTCTCAGTCCAGCTTGTTTACTAAGGTGAATTTTGTGCTATACCAAGAAGCTTTCAAGACTGTGTGCTAGCTTTGGCTAGCCTAGCCTGGCTTCATCCAGCTGTGGCAGGATTTTGCCTTAAATTACTTCATCTGTTTCTGCAGGTACAGCATGCACTTTTATCTGGAAGCAAACCATTTACTTATTTGCTTTTAATTATTTATGGTAATGAAATAGCACCCATATATCAAAATTATCCACAAAAGTGAATACTCTCATAGTTCAGACCTTTGGCCATGAAAGAAAACACAGTTCCCCACTGTTGCTTATAGTGTTTATTTCTTCTTAACTTCAAAACACAGGTGATTTTCTCAAAACAAATAAAGTAATGAGGGAAATGAAGGCGGGCTCTCTTTGTAACTTTCCCAAGAAACACATCTGGAAAAGCATACTTTTGCAAAACAACTACATTTCAGCACACCCAGACAGTGAGATTCCAAACATTCATAAATAGCAGAGAAGTTAACAACCAGTGTTGTTGGGTTATTTTTAATTTTTCTTTTTTTCTTCCCCCATTGTTTAACTTGAAAATGGAAGTAAACGAACCCACAATTTCCATGGATAATACTGAGATATTTTTAGAGAAGTCTTTGAATTTACAGTTCATTTACAAGATGATTTACACTTTGATTCAGTAGAATAAGTTTGATAAAATAGTTGGGTATCATAACATCTGATAGTCTTGTTACTGATTTGGGCCTACAGCTTAGCTATTTAAATCACGTGTCCTTAATTGCTACTTAGTTGGGTTTACCTAAAAGTCATGTTTTACCCATAGGCAGGTACAAAATCTTTATTTAGAAGCAGCAGTGAAGTGTTGGATTATATTTTGTAGGTAGCTCTGATGACACACTCATTCAATACTCTTAAAACCTAAGTGTCAGTTTTAGTTTCATTGCCTGTATTACATTTTTTTGCTCCACCTCAGTAGTCAGGCAGGAAAGCAATCAGTTCAGAGACAGATCAGTAAAATTAAAGGCCTGATTTCCTAAATCAGAATGCTACAGCCAGGCCCTACTCACCAGAAAGGCAGGGGAGGTGGGAATAATTTTGCAGTCCAATGACAAGAAGCACAAAGCCGCTACTCAAACTACAGTGAATAGAAAATGTCAGGATCTACAGCTCCTAGCCCTTGCATAGAGACACACAGAGTCAGGGACAGGCAATCAGATGATGACCTAGAAAGGTGACCTATGAAGACAGGCTGAGAGAGCTGGAGCTGTTCATCCTGGAGAAGGCTTTGAGGAAGTCTTACAGCAGCCTTCTAGTACCTAAAAGGAGCCTAAAAGAAAGCTGGAGAGGGATTTTTTACAAGTGATAATTGGACAAGGGATAAAAGACTTTAAACTGAAATATAATAGGTTTAGACTAGATATTAGGAAGAAATTCTTTACTGTGCAGGTGATGAGACACTGCAATAGGTTGCCCAAAGAAGCTGTGGATGCTTCATCCCTAGAACTATTCAGGGATAGGCTGGCTTTGAGAAACTTGGTCTAGTGGAAGGTGCCTCTGTCTGTAGCAGGACAGTTGGAACAAGAAGATCTTCAAGGTCTCTTCCAACAAAAACCATGCTATGATCCTATGATCAGACACACCCCTGTGTGGTCTCTTTGGGGCCCGGGAGCCCCACAGTGGGCATGCCTGGGTATCCTGCAGGGAGAACATGGTTTTTCCTACTACCTTGCAGCTGTTGGAGCTGCAGAAGCTCTGCAGTAATCTCAGCAGCAATCTCAGCAAGGCCCACCTTCTCCTACAGCTGGAGCTGTGCAGCACCACAGAGTTAAAATGATCCTCTCTGGCTCTGACTGTTAAAGAGCAAAAGACACATTGGAAATGTAATGTAGTTGATAAAATTTGGATAGGAACATACTAGTTATTTTTACTAGCTAATGCCTGCTCTCCTCAAGTCAGTCTTTCTTCTCCTGCATGCACGTAAAACCCAAGTGTTTCTGGCACTGGGTGTGCTGCCCACATTGTAATGTACTTTGTTGCATTTTATACCTACACAGAAGGAAAATATCACTTTACCATCTGATCTGCTTCAGCTGTACAGTCATCAGTGATAAAGCAAGAAACAGATGGAATGGGAATTAGGAAATCACTCAAGCGCTGATCTGAAGTGGGTCTTCCTGAACACAAAGTATATGTGTGTTAAACAGCTGCAAAACTTACAGTCTATCACACTCAATATCAGGGTTATTAGATGGTGTATCAAGAATACCAAAATACACTTCCCTGTTTGCTGGAGGTGGGGTGTTGGCTGGACTTCCCACCCCAGAGTCAGGGCTTGGTGCAGGCTGCATTTCTGCTACATATTTCTCTTCTTTCTGTGAGGGTTGTTGTTGTCTTTGTTTGAGGTTTTTGAAACGCTTGAGCTTCACAGGGTCCTTGACTTCCTTGGCACAATGAAACAAGATGAAAATGTCCCTCCGAAATTTGGAGCTCATTCCAAAGTAGATAATGGGATTGTAGAAACTAGCAGACTTAGCAAACAAACTGGCAAGGATGCTGGTAAGATTGGGCACAGGGTGACCATAGGCAGACCATATAGAGATGACAGCATAGGGTGACCATGCAATAATGAAGGCTGTGCAAATGACAACAGAAACCTAAAAGACAGAAGAAGAATAGTCTTAAATCTATTATGAAAGACTATACCAGTGAAGGAATACACTGGGAATAGTAGCTTGAACATTTGGCTGGAAAGGAAATGTTCAGATTGTTCTGAGGCTTACCTGAGAATACAGACAAGCAAATGGTTTGCTTTGATGAAGGCAGACCTAAAAGCTATATATTGAATTTTGGCATGGTGCTGTGGTTGAGCAATGCCTCATCCCTATGGAATGAGCTACATTGTCCTGTATATTTATATGAATGCAGAAGACTTCAGGTAGACTTAAGTCAATGGTAAGTAAATTGAAAGCTTCACTTTAACTTCTGAGTATGCTCAGAAGTAATATAACTTCTGAAAGAAGACAGCATATGCCAAACCAAATTTTTGGGTTTTGTGCTGTATAACCCACTACAATTATACTTAGATTATTTTTCATATATGACGTAGCACCAATATTAGCCAGTTGATGCAGTAGAAGTTTTAAACAAACCTCATATTCTTAACCGAGTTCAGACTCTGTCACTAGGGATTATAAAGAAATTAAAGGTAATTGATTGGTTTTGTTCTATTCTCTTCTAGTTGAGACCAATTTTTGGAAAGACAGATTTCACTGTGATAAATCCCACCCAACATGAAACCCAAACTCACCCTGGTGACGTCTCGCTCTATTCTTCTCTGTCTGTCTGTGGGATCACCCAGTCCTGTTAATGCATGGCTTAGTTTGACAGTATTGATAATCGACACATATGAGAAGACCATGACTGTGACAGGTAGGAAAAAACAGCAGATAAAAATGGAGATGATGTAGGACTTGTAGATTGTAGAGAAGTTGGCTTTTGCCCAGTCTATCTCACATGTGCCATACATACGATCTGGAAAGCAAGAATAGGTTGGTTAGCATTTTTAGAATATTTATCCGCTTTTGAGCAATTAATCAGTTAAAATACTTTATTTTTCTTCCATTAAGCACTAAAGAATGGATTGATCTTTCTGATTTGAGATGTGACATTATTTCCTCATAAACAATTTTTCAAGACCAGCTAGACTGTAACAAGTCTTAATGTGTATTGTCATTCTGTCCAGTTTGGATTTCCATAATTCACAAACTGTTGATTCAGGATAGGAAATTGTGATACTTTATTAGAAAAAAAAAGGTAATCATTCAGTAGGTCTGATATTCTTGAGCAATACCTACTCTTATTTGTCATAACACTCCACACAGTAACTTCCTAAGATGAGCACTGTAACAGCAGAACAAGGACTTGCAGAGATAATATGCCAAATGTAAAAAGTCACTACTTAAACAGCAAAGTAGAAAATAAAAATATTGAGGCTTCTTGAGGCAATGAATTTTTTACTGCGGTGAGCACCATGAAAGCAAATTGATACAGCTTATGATAAAGATTATAGGAAGCTAAAACATATAAATAGTTATAAAAATATGAGACCTTCAGCTAAATCAGTCCTGCAACTACAAAGGAGCTACAGACTTAAGAATGAAGTCAGGCAGATTGCAGGATATGTACCTAGTGGGACACTAGCTGATCAGGTACTTAAGGGAAAGGCAGTGCAAATAATGTGCAGTCTCCAGCTCAAACATTTTTATGAGTAACAGTTGACTCCTTTAAACCCTCTGATGTGTTTGTAAAGGTGTCCTGATAGAAAACTTGAGGTTGATAACATTAGAGGTTTTCTATAGATCGTGAAGTGTTTTTCTGACAGCTATGGCAGCAAATTGAATTACAAATAAATGAAGCATGAACCAAAATTATGTAAGTCAAGTATTAACTGGTCCTGGAGATATGATACAGGTGAAGACTGCATGATTTACCAACAGATCTCTCTCTAACATCCAGTGATAATACTGAAGGGGAAAAAAAATCCCTTAATTCCTCACAGGTGATAGGAGGTTCAGACAATTAAATTAGAATTAAAGGAGCAAAAGATTAAAGGCTCTTTTATGATTATCCTCAAAAAGAGTTCGGTATTTTTATCACAAAACCCTCTAGGTATTGCTTCCTGTATCTGTTCAGTAATGGAAATAGACTTTTGTCTCCTCTGCCTTTTTCATCAGCAGACCTCAAGATTCAAAAATATAACCATAAAATCTGGCTTAATTCCATGTTTCTGCTTTGTGAAAACTTGACTGAAAAATGAAAGCAGCCTCCAGATGATGTGAAAAGAAAATCCTGGAGGTTTTCTGCAAGTCAGAATTCAGAGCTGTGTTTTTCCCCTCTGCAGGGACACCAACAAGTGGTGTTCCCAAAAATCAGTGGGGTCCTGGGGACCCCTGCAGCTGCTGTGTAGAAGTGAGAGGTCCAAGGCAGTCAGGTGTAATGTGCTGTGGTCTGCTGGTACCTGCTGCTGGACTTGCCATTGCTAACCTCCCACATCTCTGTGGGTGCCCTCAATGGAAATGTGTTTAAAGAGAGATAGCCCAGGAACCTGAAACTTCTGTGAGTCTCAGTAGGGAAAAGCACTCCCAAAAGTGGTCTTGAAAAGCACCGTCAAGGAATTTCGTTTACTGTATTATTTAATAAGTAAGAGGATATATGCATATAGCTACTTTAATAAGTCTTCATAGATTTCATGACTTCTCAAAGGATGCAGAGGCCTACAGGATCCAGACAAGCAACTGCTGGACAATGTCAGTCACATGATTTCAGTTGTTGTGACTCCTGTATCATTACCATTTGTTTCTAGACAGTTGGTTTGTTGAATTTTTGGAGGCTTGATTTGGGACAATTTCTCCAGCTTTTCTCCATGAAGAAATTTTCTGGTCTGGGAATATTCCTTTGGCATTGAATTACTGCAGTCTTCACTACACAATTTTTTTCCTACTTTTAATCCCTCTCTTATTTTGATACGGCTTTATCTTGCACCCTAATCCTTTCTGGACTGACAAAATTCCTGACATCTTTTCTTCCTTTGCTATGTTAGCATTCATATTTTCAACAAACCGTTTCACCAAATCTTTCTGGCTTGCCTTATTATAGTTTCAAGTTTAACTTGCTGGAACTTGTGTTCTTTTCTAGCTTCCTAATCTTGACAGTTTTTGAAGGATATCTTTTGATAGTTTCATTTATCTCATTGCTTAACCATGCCAAATATTTCTGGCCTCTCTTTTTTCATAGGTAATATGCACTTGGTCCAAGTCTCTGCTGTGATACCATCAAAAAAATCTCTTTATAGCTGATACCAAAGCAGGCAACACTCTGCATGTATGTCATGCATGATGAATGATTTTCTCAGTTCCACTGATAATTGGTCTGGTTTATCACAAACAGCAAGAGAGAAAGGTAAGTAACTTTGTTCAGTTAAGTGGAGAGGTGCCAAATAAGTACAACTGAAAGATACCTGTTACCTGTATAACTGCCCCAGCCAAGTAATGGAGCTGCTGACCAGAAGAAAGCTGCTACCCAAATGAGAAGCAGAGCCACCGTCATACTGCTGTTGCTGATGCAGTGACCTGCAATTGCATGGTTTAGTCAGAAAATAGTACTTGGAAAGGCAAACATATCTCTGAAATCTAAATGCACTCCTATACCAACAGCTAGTAAAACATAGCTATTTAAAAAGAATATTAAGACCAAAAAAAAGCATATTCATAAGAATATCTTGATTTTGAAAGCCTCTGTCAGGCTTGTGTTCAAGACTCTTGAACAGCGGAAATGAATGGTTTTTAAGCAGGTGGCAATGAGTTTGTTGAGCACTGTAGAATTAATAAGTTCTGTTAGACTTATGTTTTGCAATTTTGTAAAATGCAGGAAACAGTTGTATATTAAGTTTTACACAGAAAGAGACAAGGTAAGTCTAAATTCAGAGGTTTTCTGTACTCACTTCAAGGTTTTCCCTGTTAAAAAGGAGAAAATATCTCAAACTACATTAGCCATTTGATACAAATTATTCAATCTGTCCTGCTGTTGTCATACACTGTGGTTATTTCTTCGTTCGTGTGGGAAATATTTATGCATCCACCACTCTGTTCCTCAACATTTTTGTAATGTTATACTGGATACTTGCTCAGATTTCCTGAAGAGTTAAACATAACTTATCCACACCCTCAGATGAATATGTGGTACAGTTTCACAAAAGAGAAATGTGGGTTTTAAATATGACTTCATAACATGCAATGAATGTAGAACACATCACAGCCAAATTCTAGCAGCTCCAACAGCAGTCTGTGTTGCAAGTTAACTTCAACAACTCTATCATTACAACAAACTGCAGAAGAACTTCTGTGGGGAAAAAACCCCCTCCCTGCAGAAGTTCTTTTCACAGTAAATACTGCTAGTGCTATTACTAGCAGTGGTGTCTTTACACATGCTTTACCTGCAGATATTAATAGGTTCCTGCCTGAAAGATGATGCAAGACAATTGTAACATAGGCTTGAAAATTGATCATACATTATCTAAAGATGGGTGAAAGGAAGACTAGGGAGAATTTATGGTAGGTGTAGGTGTAAAGAAGAGAGATTACATAAGACTCTCAGTGGAAGTCAAAGTTTTCAGCAGGCAGTAGGCCCAGGTCAAATGGTGAGGAAAAGTTTCTACTGATCGTGTGAAAGGGAGTGCCTGGGGTTAGCATGGTGATATAAAGAGACATAAATGGAAATGGATAATTGATGGCATGTTTATATAGACTTGCTGGTGAGGGCTTCACAGGGCAGGAAATGTGTAAAGGATTTCAGACCAGATTCATGCAGTGGGACACTCATATGCCCTCACAGAGGCACATATACCAAAGGTTAACAGAACATGAAGTTCAAAAAACCAGAGTGGTGAGTAAAAGGTTTCCTGCACTGGAGAGAATAATGAACTGAGTTTGTTTGAGATATTCAGGTTACAGATCAACAAGGCACTAGAGAGGGAAGAAGTGTGGGTGTAAGCTGATGATTCTTTGCAGACAGGCAGGAGACAGGGACTGTCCAGACAGACTTGGGTCATGGTCAGTTCTGGGGATAGCAGGAGCAATTTTCATCTCTCGTGGTGTGAAAATGTCCAGCAAGGGGAGGTCAGAGAGGCACGTCGGGATGGCAGCTGTGCAGTGCTACAAAAGCTGGAGGAAAGCATGCAGACAATGTTCCCTGTGCCATCTGAAGCAGTCCATGATGCCTGCTGTGCACAAACCCTGACAAAACACCCTGAAAAGTGAAAATGTTTGGATATAGGGCAACCTTCTGAATGATGGATATTATCACGGACTGGAAGCTTCTTAAACATCATCTCTTAGAAGATTAAACTAGTTGTTTCAGTTAGAACCAGAAAATGATGTATCACTTGGGAGCTATTTGTGTTTTGAAGAATACAGAGAGTCAGCATGACCTGTGGTATATTTGACACAACGATGAATTCAACCCATGGTGACCTAAGTGTACTAGTAATAATTTGACTCTTACTGGAGTTAACCCTGAAGGATTCTACGAAAACATGTTTGTAATGTAAGTAACTGCATTATGTCCTGGTTTTCAAGGCATTTAATTTATATTTAATATAGCCTGTGATTGAGAGAAATACAGATTTGCACAAGGCTCAGTGAAGGCAGATCTGGACTTGCCTTTATTCCTTACCTCGCTCAGGATGGCAGCCCTTGATGTAGCGTGTCACACTGATCACTGTTAGGGTATTAATGCTAGCCAGGCCAAAGAGAAGCGTCAGGAAACCATCAATCTGAAAAACAAAGTAGTGCAGGATATTCTTTTACTGCAGAGAGCTGAAGGGGAATTTCCTCTGTCGTTTTCAAGTCAATGATCCCGAACCCAACTAGCAGAGAAATATACAATGTCAGGTGCAGTCATCTTCTATAAGATCAGTGAACAAGTAAATGTTCAAAATTATGTAAGTGCTCTGTCGTGTACATATCATAAGCAAGCAAACACACCCTTACATCTAAGCTTCCCCAAAACGACTTGCCAAATGAAGGAGAAAAACTTTACACTGAAAAGAAGAAAAGCCCTGAATAGGCAAAAATACACTGGATGCAGCTGCCCTACTTAGGCAGAACAAACATGCAAACTGATCCTATGAAATTTAGGCCAAAGAGGGAAGAATGTAGGAGGTAATGGGCTTGGCTGAGTGAGAAAAGCTTAAAAAAAAGAAAGAACACAAAAAAATAATCTCAATTGTTCCAGTAGATTGAGTCTCACTGTTGGTGCTCCTGGCTGCCTGCTATCTATTAAGCCCTAATCCTCATCACCTCTGACTGACGCAGGCAGAGCTGTAGAGCTCCGCAGGCTCCTGCTGACGTCAGTGTCTCAGGGATATCACAGGATGGTTACAGAGCTGTGATACTCTGTGAGCTTCGCTGATGGGTATAAGAAGGAAGTTGCTGCCGACTGCAGTGAAGATGGATGTAGCCATCTGCCAGGAAGCACTATATGACTGGGAAATGATCCAGGCAAAATGCAGAAGGCAGTCTTTGTTTTTTTTCGAAGACTTGCAATGATATACTAAACAGTCCAGAGCAGAGGAGCTCTTGGAGGTGCCACCAAGTGTCTCTGGACTGTAACTTGGCATTAAAATGGGGAAATTATCAGTGGAAAGGCACATCATTATTATATGGGAACAAATTCTGTCTTTGTGTGAATGGGCACAACTCCTGTGGAATTCAGTTTATCCCAGCACTGAATCTGATGCTTTAATCCAGGCTTAAGGCTAAGACCATGGCAGATTGTATAAATTAAATTGGGTGAAGGGTTACTATAGGGCTGCTTCATCATTTCTTTTGCTGGTGTTTTTTCTTACTTCCAAGGCCCTTACATTGACTCTATAACATTTTCATGCCAACTTTTACAGACCCACCACATTTTAAACATGTGCAAGTCTTGATGCTACACCAATCTAGACCCACCAGTGCTCCACTTCCAACCAGTGCATGCTCACAGATGCCTCAGCTGCTTGCTAGAAGCTGCACTAGGCTGAATTTGGCCTGCTGTGTGCTGTGGAGGTTGAAAAATACCTGGATATGTAAATGTGCTCTGCATTTCATTAGCCTTATTGATGTAAACAGCTGCCACTTGCTCTAACAATGACTCGTAAATGTGGAAAACAGCATGGCCAAGGGCTACTGAGAAGCAAGGCTGCATAAACTTAAGCAATTGCATTAGTTATTAGATTAGAAAGGAAGCAGTATTTCAACAATGATGCAAATAAACACTTTGAAATTAAGTCTAAAGAGCTATGAGACTGAATACTAAAATAGCAGGACAGGCCTCTTATTATATATCATAGCCCTGTGCTGAAACCCGTGGAGTTTTTCTGAAATAGATCACTGGCAGATGTGACCATATTTCTCCCACCCTCCTTCCCTGATGTCAGACCAAAGAGAGACAATTATATTAAATGATCAGTTCAAATAGTCCTTGAGCACACTCACAAGGGAGGAACATGGATCAAAAAGTACACTCCTTCCCTTTACCATTGAAGATAAAATTGTCACCATAGGAAAGATCAAGCCTACATGTTTTCATTGGAATGGTGCCTTGATAAAAAAAATGCTGTTTTGTCTAAATCAATGTAGTTCATAGGACTGAACCATTGTCAGTGTCATGTCTCATTTTCATACTATTTCATAACATCATTTCATCAGATCAAAATACTGTTGCTTCTGCTAGTTTGGGGGTTATCATCAGAGATGTTACCAGGGCCATAAGGTTAGTAAGTGACTAAATGGCAGCAGTATCCCGAGGGCAGCTGTGCTTACTGCTCCCATGCTGGCCACAGGCTTGGTGGTTTAGGAACAGGTGCCAGGGTGAAATGTCACAGACGAGAGGGAGCTCTGGAGATGACAAGAGCTGAGATGAAATGAATAAAGGAGGAAAATGGTGGCTCTCAAACTGCAGAACAGCCCATACAGAGGCCATGGCACCTGGAACATTAAAACATGAGAGAGCATCCAACAGGGTTAGGGCTGCTTTGGGAGCAGGATCCTCCAACCCCTCCTTGTTCCTGCCTAACTTCTATCAGTGAGGAGTTAGCTACTGAGCCCAGCTATGCATACACCATTTCCCAGCAAGTCTACTGATTCTGCAATACTTTTATATTGGTGTCACTTAGACATAAGTCTTCAGAAGAAAACAAGGGATCTTCCTCTAGCTGTAGCCAACTTACTACAAGCACCTATTGGATATGGAAGAAAGATCTCTGCTACATTTTCTGCTCCTGACTAGACAACACTGACTGTAAACAGCAAGGTGACTGCTTAAACCCAAAGTAGTTAGCAACAGAAAAACTGCTTTAACAGTCCTGATTTCTGTAGACAGAGATAAACATCTGTAGATTACAAAAATATATATTAATTTTAGTTTTCTGCATCTTTCAAGATGTATGGAATGACAGCCAAGGAAATACTAGAATAGTAGATAACATTTAATTACTTTGGAAGATTGATGCTCTTCCCTTACCTAGTTCTGGTTTTCCTTTACTTTTATCCTACCCCACAAATAGCTCCTTCCTTCCACAGTCACATTTTTGTGTAATGCAATTTTGTCCTTCCTATTATTAATTATGATCAAATAGCAGCACTGTTAATAGGTAATAATGAATTCTGACATAAACACAAAGTTGATTGCACGGTAATTTTGATTCACCAGCTTTTCTTTTCACCCATTAAGAAACAGGAGTAGATTAGCAGTTTTAAGAGCTCTTCTCTCAGTGCTGTACCAATATTACTCCCTTGGCTATAGAGACAGTCATGGAACTTGCTCATTATCTTTATGCTGCCTGGAAGCTAAGGCGCAACTGAAGAAAAAGCGTTTTTTTTTCTGCTTTGTACTTGAGACTAATTCTCACTAATGCTCTTGGTGTACTATTTACAACCCACAAGACATAAAGCTCCTACTGCAAGCAAATTCATTTACTTCAACACAGGGACAGTCAGGAATCCCCAGTGCACTTCTAAATTTTTAGCTGTGAGCTTGGGTGTGCCCCACTTTTACTGTCCTTAATACTTATGAATCCCTACAGATATATAAGGGTTATTTTCATTTAAATTTGACAGAGTAAAAGATAAGCTATTGTTCTTATTATCGGATCAATCAAGGTTTAATGGCACAAAACCAGATTGCCAAAATTGCTATTACATTTCATTGTAGGCCCAAACATTGATCTCACCAGCCAGAGAGGCTGCATCGCTCCCTCCTCTGGCCAACTGGTGAATTTCCCGAAGTTCACTGGTTTCCCTTCAGAACCACAATGTCCTGTCTTTTTCTTCTATTCAATATGAGATAATGAATATGTAAAGACAAAGACCAACTTTATACAGGCATTATTTGCCCATAGCATATATTTAAAGTCACCACAATAAGCTGTCTCAAAATATTTTTTGCATACAGATCAAATTATTCTAAACAGATAATGGCAATAAACCTCTTTCAATGTCAAGAGACAAAAAAAAAGCACCTAAATCAATCTTTGAGAAACAAATTTCTGAAAGCAATTGTAGATACCTTTGAGATGTTTTAAAATTTAAAAAGTTCTTGAAATTTGCAATAAATACAAATATATTCCACTCAAGTCTGATGACAGCACAATTCTCCCATCCCTCCAATGTACAATAATGTGTCACCTAGGCTACAGTAACTCTTCTGTCACATGGAAAAAAACCAAGGTTCATAATCAAAATCAGTCTTCACAGAAGACTGCTTAAATCTGCTGATGCACAGTGTTCCTAAAGCACTCAAATAGTTTCTTTAAGATTTCCTGCAATACAGGAGGTGAAAGAGACTTATCATTTGCTACAGTTTCCACAATGTTGTTTGCTAATGAGGCATTGCTGTGCTATGGTTGCATTCTGCCTTTTAAATGCCTCGGGAGGCTTCAACATAGCTCTTTGTAGAGGTAATGGCACTAACACCAGGCATTATAGGTATCTGACACAAATTTCACTCCATTTATTAGTAAACAATGAGAACTGATATGATACAGGATTAGACAGTTTAAACCATCAAGTAAGAGCATCAGACACTCAGTATTTTGCACTCACAAATGATTCAACCTTTCTGTTGATGACATATGCTAAAGATAGGAAATATATGAGTGCAGTATTTAGGCTATACTAATATCTGTATGGATATGTAATTATACTAAGACTACTATATAGTTAATGCACATTCAGTGCCAGCTATTAATATATGCAGGTCAGATTTTGGCTTTAGTAATAGTAGGGAACCCAGAAAATAATCTATTTATTTGCTTGTGGTTTGTGTAGTGGATTAATAAAATGAGACTCAATGTATACTTGCTTTGGGTTGAATTTTAGATATTAGAATTGTAGCCTCTCAGGTCACACTTTACACCCATAGTAGTGGATACCCCTGTCTATGAATGTGGTTATAAATGCAATAAGCCCACCAAGAGCAAGTCATTTAACCAATATATAAATATTCATAGATCAGAATCATAGAATCATAGAATCAACCAGGTTGGAAGAGACCTCAAAGATCATCAAGCCCAACCCTACCATCTTTGCTAGACCATGGCACTAAGTGTCACATCCAGTCTCATCTTGAAAACCTCCAGGGATGGTGAATCCACCACCTCCCTGGGCAGCACATTCCAATGCCTGATTACTATCTCTGTAAAAAATCTCTTCCTAATATCTAACCTAAACCATCCCTGGCAGAGCTTGAGTCTGTGCCCTCTTGTCCTACTGAAGAGACCAACCCCCACCTGACTACAGCCTCCTTTCAGGGAGTTGTAGAGGGTGATAAGGTCTCCCCTGAGCCTCCTCTTCTCCAAGCTAAACAACCCCAGCTCCCTCAGCCTCTCCTCATAGCACTTGTGCTCAGCACCAGCCTCGTTGCTCTTCTCTGGACCACCACCACATCTCCCACCAGTCCTTCTCTGTTTGCAAACAGCAGGTGTAGCAAGGCCCCAACCCTCGTAGGCTCATCTTCCAATCTATCATTCCTTTCAGAATTTCCTTATATGGCCTCATCAGACTATAATCTTGCTTCAAGTACCCCATCTCCAAATGCTTAGGAACATCTGCTTTCTAGCTCTAGGTTGACACTATGGGACCATGACAAGTTTTATGTCTTTCCTGTACCCCTATGAAGAATGAAGGGGAAGCACGTAGCTCACACCACCTGATGATTCAGATAGAATGGAAAGATTCCCATCTTCAGGTTAAATGCTGAATTGCCATTGTCTTTCTCTTAATTACTGTAGAGGGAAATCAAGAAGCACTAGATAGGAAGCTCTAGCACTGCCCTTTGGGAACATCTGGACTACATGGTGTAAAACTCTTTTCAGGGGGCATGAGCCAAACTTCCTCTCCACTTTAGTGATGTTAATTCAGAGCCTACTTGTTGATTGCTAGCGGCACCCTTAACATAAACAAACAAACACAGATAAAAGAAGAAAACAGCCTCATGAGTCACCTGTCTCATTTTACATTTCTACAGAAAGCCAGGCTTGGCTTTGTGGTCGCTGGTGATCCCACCCTGATAACTGAGATCCATGAATATCAGATTAAAGTCAGGCTTTTGTTTTCAAAGTACGACCTTTGCCTTTTCAAAATATCATGCTAAATGTTTCTGGAGGCTTACGCATCCCAAGGGAATCAGAGGTCTCACTGTTCATGGGCTCTGCCAGGACAGCCCAGAGACTACAAGTGACCCTCAGAGTTCTCCAAAGTACAATCATCTGTGCTATTTCCCAGCAAAAAGGTGTCTGCTTATGTAGCCACCCTCAGGTTAGTACAAGTCATCTCTGATTGCTGGCTTAATTCCTACCAGTGAATTTTTTCTTCTGCACATAAAGCTCCTAGGCAGAAGGCAGGGTAGGTTAGTTATGGTACCCAATCAGCCATAAGTGGCCAAGACAGGAACATTCTACATTGCTGAAAGCCTAAAAAGGCTGCATACGGATCTCTTCTGAGGTTAATACTCTTGTCTCCTATGGGTCCTGTACCAAAATAACCAGAAAAACAGACAGCTCCTATCAGGAGAGTCACAAGCATTGCCAAAGGCTCCTAGTAGCCCAGGGAGAGCCTGGAAGGAAGTGTAGAAGATACAGGTTATTCTCCACCTTAAAGAGCTATCTGGAAACCCACCATGTGGAATGGTTCTGCAGGGACGGTGGCGTGGAAAATCCGGATGTTTTGTTATACACAGCCCATTGCATGCAACAATCATCTTGTCATTGATTCAGTCAGCACAGGATCTGGGTCAGGACCTGAATTGCTTCCTACACACTAGCAGTGTACTGACTCAATGGAATATACATTTGTGAAATAGAAGATGACTAACTGTGAGGTAGGACTATTTAAGATACTTACAGATATTATCAGAGTGATATTTAAGTTGCAAATGAAATTTTGTTTAAAAGTCAGTGAGAGGATGTGGCACATAGGAAGAAGCCAAAAAACCATGAATTGTTCAGCCCCATGCTGAGAAGACCATGAATGACGAAGGAGAGATGGACAGCATTTTTAAAGAGAAGACATTTAAACTCTTAGAAACACACAGCAACAAAGAAGAATGAGGAAAGCTATTATTTTCCACATAAGAAAATAAGAAAAGGATATTTAAAAGCCCTCTGAGAGGAAAAGCAAGTGCAGGAGTCAAAGCTTAGTCTTTGTAAATTCCTGGTTCTGTAGCAGCACCATCAGGCAGCGAATGCCCTTTCCAGGCAGCAGTGTGTGGTTTGACACAGTGCTTGGGTGTCATACGAGGGTCTACATCAGACTTGTTAAACAGGCAAACAGATAGTTTGGGTATTCATAATTTTTCAAGTACCAAATATATAACTTCCCTAATTTGTCACAATTGACTGCAGAAATAATAATTTAGAGGAAAATGAGGGAGAATTCATGGCTAATGGAAACTGGCGGAACTTCCCTGCAGTCACATTAGTTACACTGAAATGATCTTCTATGCTGCTAATGATTCCATTTGTGCAATGGCAGTTTTTTCCCCCATTCCCTCCAGATGAAGTATTTTTCTCATTAAAATTTAGCTCACAGATGTCTACATAAGATGCTTTTACCTCTTTGACTGCAATGTGCTCACTCTTCAGTTTATACCAAGGCAGACCAGATATAAAGAAATAGGGAAGACCAAATATCTCTGAAACTTCTTTGTTTCTGAATTTTGCAAGGAAACAAGAATGAGGATACATTCCAGTGTTCGTAATTGAGATATAAATTTGTTTCAGAAAAATGTATCTGGAAGAGGAAGAATTTTGTGACACAGCACAGGCAAAGTAAAGGGCAAATATTTTTTTAATTTGCTTTATAGATCAGCCTCCACATCCTCCTTTTCACAGTGAATCAGCATGCTAAGGTGAGCTGAATACAGAGCTGATGTTACACAGCTCTTCTCCAGCACCTTTAACACCTGTTTTATCTGTTAATGCTCTTAGTGCCAGTGCCATGATCTGTCTTTGTGTTGTTTCCATCTTACTGAAATGTCAGGAAAGATAAGCTGTATATAAGTAAAATCCTAGGAATATCACACCCCAGTACTGTGCTAGGATGGTAAATAACTATTTTTCACTTTCTTTTTAGATTTGGTTTGATTTCTTTTAACATCTTACAGGTAGATAGCTGAACACTTTTCAACTAAGCAGATATTCCTGGGCTATTACAATTTGTGGGAAAAAATAATGTTTTTTTCTGGCCCACTCTCAATCTGAGTTACATGCTTGGGCACTAGGATATACAGTGATATTTAAAGGTGTTTTTTTCTGGCCCATTCTCAATTTGAGTTACATGCTTGGGTACTAGGATATACAGTGATATTTAAAGGTTTTTACATCAAGCCAGGTTGAAATAGCTCAGTCTTTGGATGGAAAATCTCCCCCAAAGTTAGCTCACTGCAGAAAACTGTGCTGAGGAGGAAGGTACTCCTGCAGTGCCGTGAAGTCAGAATGCACTTGAAAGTACTAGCGAACCTGAAGTGCATCTGCACACACTGGTCCCTACAGGAAGAGAGAGGAGTTAAAACATGGAAAAACATTTAAGTACTCTCAGATGTAGGCAAGGACAGTCACAGCAACCATCACTACGTCTCCCAGTAGCAAGCCAAGAGGGAGGATGAGCAGGAGCAAACCTTTATCCACCTTGGCAGACTTTGCTAGGAGTACAGGTGAACAGTTTGTGTATGTCTGGAAAAACAAGAACTTTGTGGTAAGTAGGGTATTGACATGGATGGTTAATGGGGAGAATGAGAGGCAGAGGTGGGGGTGAGACTTATACTCAAAGGTTGCTTGTTACATGTGTAGAGGGTTGAAAGCAGGATGATATGGAGATAGAAAAAGATGAACAGATGATGGAGCAATGTGAATGGGTGGTTAAGCTGGAAGAGGCTTGACAAAGAATGCAAACAGATATCGGGTAATAATGATGCTGTCATTTTCCTCAGTAATCTCCCCAGTACTGGGAAGGCAGGAGAAAGAAAATTTGTGAGATTTCCTTTTGGTTCTTTCCATCTGACATTGTTTTATTACCTGGTCACACTGCCTGCTGAGCTAACACTGGTCAGATATATCCCCCAGAATGTGAGGGAGTACCATACCACATACAGCAATATGTAAACACTGTCTTGGTATTTACAAAATTCATAAAATCACTAACTGACTCAAGAGAGTCAATAGCCTAGCTAAGTAAATAATTGGTTGGTATTATGAGTTATATTAAATGGACAGAAATCAATGTTCTTCAAATCTGCTCTGTTCATAAAAGAACAAAAATGTCTTCAGGGTTTTTGATTTATCAGACAGTTTACAGAAGATTTTGTTGAAAGATGAAAGCATTAATCCTTTGCTTCCTTCTCAGACAAGATCTAGCAATATTTTACAACTCTTGTATAGGAAAAGAGATAAATGCATGTTCTGAGGAAGCAAATGCCATCAATAAAATATAAAAGAATTTATTCAAGTTTACAAGTCCTGCCCTCAAAACTTCTCAAAAGAGCCCATGTATTTTCATCATACTGATCTCAGAATTTCCTACTGTTGCAATTTTCCTTTTGGTGTTTCAGACCCTCAGCTCTAAGTTTTACAAAAGATGGACATTATTTCTTCTCAGAAATGTCATGCCAGACCTCTAAACATTGAATAACACCAAAAATGCTGGATATTTTAAGTGCTAGCAAGAGGCAGTGACTGGAAGCTGAATCTACAAAAGGATGTAAGGGCCACTGTACTCAGCTTTGCAGGCTTTGGTCACTTGCCTGATGAAAGAAGGGTTGTGGCTGAGAGCTTGGCTCATAAATTGGATGTGGCAAAAGCCAGTGAACAAATAAGGCTCCTAAAGCAGCCAACAGAACGAGGTGAGGGGTATATCACCTCCCTCTTGATTTTTAATGTCTTATTTGCGACACAAAAGATTGGAATTTCTTCATATTTACAGACATATCCTTTGAATAATTAAGTAGTGTCACTGCAAAAAAAGCAGAGGGATTGCTGACCCATTCTTGCTTGACCCCCATGAAGTGTGCAGGAGAGCTGGATTTACTTTTCTCCATCCAGGGGTGCTCAGACTTACATTCCCTGCCTAGTAACATAGCCCCAAGATTATTCATCATAAGGGGATGCCTTACTATCCCTAGAGCAAACAAGTATCAGAGCCAGAGGCAAAAAGAGTCTCCATACATTAGTGGTCACACACCCACTGGAAGGAAGGGAACTCTCCTTGTTCAATAGCAGCATCATCAAAGCATTGATATTGCACATCTAATCTAGCTTTTCTTAGAAATCTCCATTTATATGGGATTTCAGCTGGCAAGTTCATCAGCTATGCTACCACAGTTTGGAAAACATGCTAAAGTGCAAGAAATCCCAAACATTTCTGAGGGCCATGTGCTCTTCAATGCATGCACACTAAGTCTGGCACTTCCAGAAGATTTTTGACTTCCTGGTCACACCATGCCCTCTCAGGGTGCACACATGTGACAGATCTGCTGCTGTCAGGCAAACTGCACACAGTGTATTAGAGCTAACAGAGCAGGGCAATACCTGCATGCAGTGTGGATCTTACTGGTGCTCACCACATTGCCAGCTGTTTCTGTCCAGGGCATGCCAGACAGGGATACAGAAGCACTGTGTAAACCATTGAAGCATTAAGCAGTACAGGTTTTGTTGTAGACCAAAAAAAACCAGGTTTTGTTGTAAACCCAAGCACAGGGTGGGACAGAACCCAAAAAACCAGGTTTTATTGTAAACCCAAGCACAGGGTGGGACAGTTATTTCTCTCTCTTCTGCACAACACAAAGCAGCTTCAGCAAAAGAGGGTGAAGGCAGGTCCTTCCAGCTTCTCTCTCTTCTGCACAACGCAAAGCAGCTTCAGTAAAAGAGGGTGAAGGCAGGTCCTTCCAGGTTGGCCCTTGGGATGGTGAGGGCAGGCTGCAGGACAGAGGTGGTGTGGGGTGGATCCTGTCAAGCAGGATACTGTGGTGCTCACTGATACCTCAAAGCTGAAGTCTATTTTTTTATGGTTCCTCCTGAGGCCGTTCCTGTGCAGAGACAGATCTGCTGGGGATGCTCTGGCACCATCTGGCTGGCCAGATGGACCGGGAATACCTAGGCTGAGAGTGAGGTGAGTGCATTGGTGGTGATGGCGTCAGTCAGCACGTCAGTGACAGTGGGTATGTCTGTGACGCTACCACGACCTGGACATAACTATGTTGTGTTCTGCTGTGTGTAGCCGAGACACATCTTACATGTAAGAAAGTCAGAAATAAGTAATGTTGTTTTTTTTAAGAAAGCTATACCTACAGAGCACATGATAAGAGCAGTCAAATTTCTTGATCTTCCTAGTAAAATTCTGAAGTATTTATAAAATTAATGCTAAAATAACCTAACTGTATTATCAAAAAATAATGTAAAAAAAAAGAAAAAAGAAAAAAGAAGAGTGAACAAGTGGAAACAAGTTGAAACAAGTACCAGGAATATGAAAGTATCGCAAATTCTAAGGCACCCCACAGTCCATTCCCGGTTTCAGACACGACTGCAACATACCTATGGGAATCAGAGAGGTTATAATCCCCTCTATTTAGAGGCTTCCTGAAGCCTGTATCTTTTGTTTTATTCACCACATAATTAGAAGACACAAGGAAAACTGTCTGTCCTTTGATTAATAAGGTTTAGAAGAAATCGTGGTGTTTACCTGCAGAGTATTAGCATTTCTCTACTTCCTACATGTAAGAACATTTGCACAGAGTGTTATTTAAAGGTTTCAGTTGAAATCTGAATTCAGCAGAACATACAAATAAAAAACATATGGGAAGGACAAAAATATATCCTGAAGTATCTTTACACTAGAAATATGGTCAGTGGGGGACAGATGGCTCTTGGTCATTGGCTTACATTTCCTGACTTGAAATTTACCATACGAACTAGTTTACTTACTGACAATATTACCAGAAGCTAAAAAATGATTGTGCCAAAGACTGACTGTTCTCCCTCTGTCCATGTCAGGAATAAGAAACAGAGATAAAGCAGGGAAGGGATAAACAAGAAATTAAAGAAGATTCACAAAGCCACCATTGGAAAACCATATTTATACACAGCATTCATCAGAGACAGTATTTGGATACAGACCTACCATGCAACCTCATTCCTCAGAGAAGAGCCTTGTCAGACCTCAAAACAAGAAAACTAATGTTTGGCATGGGGAAGAAGTTGGAAAACCGTATTCATACACAGCATTCATCAGAGACAGTATTTGGATACAGACCTACCATGCAACCTCATTCCTCAGAGAAGAGCCTTGTCAGACCTCAAAACAAGAAAACTAATGTTTGGCATGGGGAAGAATAGTGTTGTTTATTCCATAGAGAGGAGGAGAATAGGAGCACATCTATCTGTTCCATCAACAGGTATGTGGCAAGATGGCCCTTTTAGCTGGAGATGCAGCTTTTGTTACAGACATTTTTCAAAGGCTAAGCTGTTCTGAGAGAAATATTGTCTGTCTTTTCCCCACTTGCCCTAACTGGGGCAGCCAAGAATGGTGAACCTTAGTGTTGAAAAATGTTACCTGAGGGCACAGAAGGAGACCCAAGTCAGAGGAAAACAAAATAGTTAGGTGGATTAAGTGAGGTGAGCTCATGAAATTTCTTCATAAACAGAAATGACAGGTTAGCTTGGGAAAATAAAATTTCCCTAAGCATACCTGACAGCAGAAGCTGACTGATCAATAGGAGCAAATGTGTAGTGAACCAGACAATGACAGAAAGCCAAGTAAGGCTGTCCTTTGGACTCAGCAAAACAAACCATGTAAGGGAAAACACACAGGCTACGCTAAGGAAAGAGTCATATTCATGTGCATAGCAGCCCAAATTGCCATCCAGCTACTTGCAGAGGAGCCTGTGTGCAGCGAGGGGAGCAAGAGACACTGACTTTGGAGGGTCACAACAAAAAAGTATGGGCTTTACTTTCTTGGCACCAAGCTCCACTCACTGTGAGACCAGTTCTGGTTGGACTACAATTGTACCATATTTTATAAAGACCAAAAAACAAGCAATCAAAACACTATTGCTGTTCAGTGTTGCACAGTTTTAGAGTGACCTTTGTGCTGGCTGTCCACACACGGAAAGGTCCACATCTTCTTTTATGCACAGAAACTTCACACTGTTTCTGCTCAGTATTCTGCTTAAAAGCGAACCACTCTACTTCCATAAGTAAAGTTTCCATTACTGGCTTCTGTTTTGTCAAGCTTAATAATCAAGAAGACAGATATCAGGATTTAAACATGTTTTTGAGGCTCCCTGATACAAAACAAAATCTTGATGGAAACAGGCATCCTACATGATTTTCTCTCAACAAGCCATAACCAGCTTGACCACTCAACAAGTCACAGCCAAGTGAAACTATTAATTCATAGTACAAATTGACTTTTCTAGATTACCACGAATTTTTAATTGGCATTAATACACTGTAAGTTCCTATTTGGAATGATATTAGCTTTCAGAGCCTACAGAGGATTACCAAAGCAGAAACTTTAATATTTTTCAAATCGGAGTGTTAAGAAAAGCCAATGCATTATTAGTGTCCAGCACAAAATCTTTGGATCCCCATACCTTAAAATTTTGTTTGATATCCAAATTTTACAATTGAATGCTGTTTAAAACCAGGAGATCTGAAAAAGATTGCTTAACATACCCTGACATACAAGCTATCTGAGTACCCCAAAAATGTCACGGTCCACCTCTCTCCTTGTAAAGGCAGTTCAATCAGCAAGATTAAGCACATTTCCATCACTCAAAGTTCAAGCACACCTCCATCCTAGTCTTTTTACATCTAAAAAAAGAGTCAGATCATCATAATGAGACCAAATAGCTCTATGTCAGCCAAAGAGGGAGAGGCATCATGGAAGAAATCTGTAAGGCTGCTGGCAGAGGCGACCATGCAAACCAAGATGTACAGACACAGTGAGCCACGCGTGTTGATTCCTGTGTCTGCTGGTTTTTACAGCCCCTCAAAAGTTGCCACAGTATAGACAGGGCTCTGAAAGAGCTTGGGATGCAGAAGGGTTAACTCTTTCAACCCACTGGGTTGTAAATGTTAAGTTACACTGCAGATCTTCGTTCAGGATTTCATACGGAATGGCTGACCCTATCTTACATAGGAAATCTGCAGCAGAGCTACAACTGAACCTGGAGATGCAGATTTCATCTTTCCTTTCTTAGACATAGCTCCAACCTTCCTTGAAATAGGGGGGGGTAATGTGTATCTGTTTAATTCTGAGTGTAGGCATGAATTTTACAGTTTGCAGGTATGTGTTTGTTTATGACTTCAAAAGTTCCATTAACAAAAAAAATAATCAAAGTTTCTCATCGACAGACCTTAGACTGCAATTGTAGGTGTTCTCATTAGAGGAACTGTGGGATTTTGGTGAGTAAATAATTAGTTTCATTTTGATGAATCATTTTCTGCCAAATGACTACAGACATACATTTTAAACAATAAAATAATTAATTTTTAGATCAAGCTACATATCCTAGGTTAATCAGAGTCTTCTATAGAAAGTCTTCCTCTCTGTGTAAAATGAACTTTTTTATTGAAAGGGAGGGGACATGAACTGTAAATGTTCTTTCATCTATGTTGCACAATTGCTCAACTTTTATTTTATTTAAAAAAAAATAAAAATCAACCAGCAAAATTCCAAGGAAAGCAGATTATTTCTCTCTCCCTTTTCCTTCGTCATGATCTTTCTTACACCTTGCCGTAGGCTATCCTGTCATTTTCAGACTTGATTCCCCCATGAAACAGAGTATAATCATTCTCACAAATGTTACTGAAAGCACCAGGGAGCCAGGTTTGTATCTAGCTGTCCATGTAGTGTATTTATACTCTGTCTGTGTAGGTATGTTTCAGAATTAACAATAATAACCTTTTCTGAGTTCTCCAACAAAAATCTGCATCCTAGTTCAGGGATGAGTGTGTTTTAAAGTTAAATCACTTATTCTAGCAAAAGCAATGAAGTAACCAAGAATTTAGGAATGCGATTGAAGAGTTATGACTGATTTAATGCAAAACGTTGTATGCTAAAATATGTGGGTATGCCCACGTGCTGTGTGGAGGCTTTGCTCTACATGCCTTGCCAAGTAGGAGTCTACGTTGGTTTCAGTCAAATGTTAAAGTGCCAACAATCAGGTTGACTTCAGGGGAACTGAGGACAAGCACAGTCTACTCCTTAACTTTCCAACATGAGCGCAAGCTCTGACATGAAGTAAAAAACCCTAAACTAGTTAGAACTTTTGTGAATACATAGGAAAAAAAAACCACTGAAAATTGGTCAGACATCGATCAAATGCATAGATTTATAGCTGTAACAAAAGAGAATACTGTCCTTTTGAAAGGTCAGTCACTACTTCTCCTCACTCTTTGGGCCCTGTCTGGTTATTTATATACAGCATACCCACAGAAATAGCTGCACCTGATTTCTCTAATTAAGTGTAATCCAGTCTTACCTGGCAAGTCCATATTGATGTGATAATGAATCCATCATCTCTGAAGACATTGAAGATTTCAATGATCCCCCGTGAATAACCAAACACAGAGATACTGGCATCTGATACTGCCAAATTAAATGTGAGGTAGTCAGTAGGCTGCAGAAGATGTCTTTGTTTGTACAGGACAAAAATCACAATGCTGTTTCCAAACCAAGACAGCCAACCTGGAAAAAAAAATAAATCCATGGGACTAGATGATCTCTAATGTCTCTTCCAACTCAGGCTATCTTATGATTCTATGAAATCAAAAAGCAAATAAAGTCAGCAGCACCTGAGTGTGTAAAAGTATGGCATCTCTCCAAAAATTAACTTTTTGCTACATTAGAAGTATATTAAACTAGATTATCCACTAGAAAGCCTATGCGTGAAGCTTTTTAAGTAGCTGGGTACATTTCAGAAGCAGGAGCAAGCAAATAACTCTAGCAATAAAACAGAACAAACACAAATAGCTGCAGCTGCATCTATCAATGATCCACCATATAAGGGTCTAGAGAAGGTTTTTTCCCCTAAACGGATAGATGAAACTCATGAAATGTAACACCTGGGAAAAATAGGAAGGAGAAAAAATTGGTGGAGTGGAGCAGAGACTACAAACAATCTACCAAAAGCTGCAGCAGTTTAGGTACCTCATATACAAAATGGATACCAAAGGTTCATACGTATAGCCAGAGAGCTGATTTACCAGTCCTCTCTTGAGAAGTGTAGCTAATATGATTAAGTTTCTTCTCTTAGAACAGTCTAGGATTGCCTTGCAGCAAAGCCTGTCCCAGATGGGAATATTTTTCAGTAATGCACCTGATAATCTATATGAAGAGAATGTTTGGAACAGACCTTTAAAGATGCTTTTTTTTTTTTTTTTAAAAGAAAGTTGTATCCTCTCTTACTCTCCAGGAACAGATGCCTGACTTGTACATGTCTAAGTACGTGAGAAAAACACAAGGGAGAAAACACTAAAGCTGGTGAAAGTCAGACACATGCAAGAGACCTAAAGTTTACAAATGTCCATGGCTATTGTTCTGTCTATCCGTGCAAGACTCTGGGAGTTTGCATCCCACTTTCTGGAATGATGTAGACATGTAGAAAGGAACAACTATTAACAAAATGTTTATCCGGAAGTGTCAGGCTCAGTGCTGAAAATGTGGCTTAGGCAGTGAAGGGGGTGGCTCCAGGGTGGCTGATGGAAGGGGGGCTGAGCAGTGGGTCAGGCAGTGCCTGGCTCCCTGCTGGCTCCTGTTTCTATCCCACAAACCAGCTCTGCTGGCGTTGACATCAGTGGCCCCACTTCACCTTGGCAAGGAAGAGCAAAACATGACCTCCTTTGAATGTCTGCAGCCTAGGACAGGTTTAAGAATGTGACAGCTGGTGGTTTATGCCAGGGTACAACACTACTAGGTGAGGGAGAGAAGAGCTGATGCACAGACCTCTATCCAGGCACAAGCAGTAGATACCCCAGGGTACGGTTGCTGTATATTGACACAGCAAGAGATGAATGTACGTGATGAAGATGTGACATGAGGGCATTGCATAGCACCTCTGGACATTCAGAGGAGTTCATGAGATGAAGGATGGCTGATAAGTTTAATGTTGTAGCAAGATAGCAGCAGCCTTCCTTCAGGAAGCATCACCAACCTCATATGTCAGCACTTGACTGCCAGGCTGCTTTGGCTAAGAAGGGAGGGGAGGAAATGGCCTCTGAATCTCCAGGCCATGTAAGAGTATCAGGAGCTGAAATGCTAGTGAGCAAGGCACTTGCTCTGCAAACAGAGAGGTTGGGTGTGTACTGCCTGGTGAGGTGCTCTAGGTACTCTGGACTGGGAGGGAAGGTGGTTGATGGGACAGCCTCTGTATGGCACCATGAACTGCTTTTTCTGTGGAGCAATTTCCTTTTAATAGCTTTTCCTTGCACATTGCTAAGCTGCTGCTGCTCTGGCTTGCTTAGCAAATGTATGTGGTTTACTGAAGAGCTTTTGAACTGGGAAGAGCTGAAATGTCAGCATATGGTATTCACCAGAAATAGTCACTGGTGCAATGATACACTGAGACACAAGAATATATTTCATACATATCTTGTTACAAGATCAACAATAATAAATACATCTTATTCTGGCCACTAGGTGCCAATGTTTCTTAATCAAGTCTTGTTTTGAATAACTGCATGCACTTGAAGTTGGGGATTTTCAGATTTTTGCCTGAGTCTAAGTACTACAAATAGGCAGAGCAAGGCACTAGGGGTAGGTAGGCTTTGGGAATGCATTGGGATAGGCTTCAATGCAAACACGGGAGTTGAGTTATTTGTATATGTCAGTTCTACTTTATGTAAGGTAAGATAGTTTTCAAGACAGTAGGCATGAAATATTTTTTCCTAGCAATATGCAGACATTGTGCTAAAATGGCAGACAAAATAAAATGGCACCTCCTTTGTAAATAGCAAAATTCTGTCAGCACAGTGTAATGGATAGGAGGACTACCCTTAAAGTGTCAGACACATGCCCTTCCTGGGCCTATGCAGAGCAAATTACCCCTAGCCTGGAGGGTAAGGGAGTTTTCAGGTAAAGTATCATAAGGAAGAAATTGAGCGAAATGTCGTGTAAAACAACATCACACATTTTGGTTAGAGGTGACAGAGACACAGTAGTTGCGATAATTTTTTGGAACTACATTCACAAACTGAGGGTGGAGATGAGGGAAGCATTGGGGAAGATAAGGTTACAGAGTGAGTAGGACTTCTGCAGGTAGGCAAAGTCCTTTCAAGCAAAGCTGGCAGAGAACCTGCACTGGCATATCCAGTCCCTAAAACGATCTACCTGGGTAGTAGACTATATTAATATTGTGACTTTTTTTTAAAAAAAAGAAACCAAAGGAACTCAATTCTCAGTAAACCATGGAGTAACAGAAACCGTGGTCACATATAAGTTCTATCCGCTGAGGAGTGACTATGGAACACTGGATCTCCTCACTATCAGATAGATGTGCTGCTCTGGCATTGCTGCCTATATTGACTGATTGATTTAAAAAAACCTAACAAACCAGCCAGAAAAAAACCAGAGAAACAACCAGCCCCAACCAAAAGAACACCTCAAAATAACCTCCCTCCCTTCCTTCCTGAAACCCTGACAGCACAACAGACAAGAAGGTTGAAAATGCAATGGGGAGAAAGCACAGCAAAGGCTCTGACACTCTTAGTGAGGACAGGGATCTCCTTAACTGCATTGCAGATGGTATGTGCCTCAGGGTACATCAGAAGTAGATCAAGAGCCCAGAAAGAAACCTCTGAACTTCAAAGTGCCTCAGTGTCACCAGGGGACAATAAAACAAAGGAGAGAAAAGAAAACTGAGGGAACTAGTTTCACCTTTTGCAAGCTGCTACTAATATTCACTCACAAGAGTATGCAGAAAAAAACCCAGCCCAAACTCAAAACCCAGACCCAGAATACCAAGGTAATCTTGGTGAGAAAGGACAGGTTCAAACTGAGGACAAAATGTGGCTGAGAGAGAAAAAAAAAGGCAGATTGGAAGAAACTGAGCACTTCCACCCAACATAAGGTTCAGAGAGGAATCACCATATTTCTCCCATAAACACAGTCTGATATGAGCTCTCATCAATGAGAGATGCTGGAACATCTAAAGTGGCAAAATACACAGATAAAATACAGCTACTGAAGTAGTTTTGCAAACATTTGCAAACATTGGGAGGTAGGAGGAATAGGATGGACAGCAATATTAAAAATGTTGTATTGCCCCTATATAATTCAGTAGTAATACTTCCCCTGGAATAACAACCCCTGACAGAGCATTTTAATCCACTAATGTCAAAGTGCTCCATAAAGGAGGCTGGTGCTGTGATCCACGATTTCTGGGGGAGGCACAGGAAGGCTGCCAAACAAGCTGGTGGCAGTCAGGAGCTGAAACCCTATCAATGAAGCCCTGTATCAGCATGATGCCTGCCAGCCTCTGCAAAGAAAGCCCTGAAAAAGTAGCCAGCAAGAGTGACTAAGGACATTGAAAATATCTCTGCTGAAAACAACTGAGAACACTGAGATTGTTTAACTTGGAATATCAGGCTATAATTTTACAAAGATTTCTGCCAAATCACTCAAGCCTGAGCGTCCAGTCATACCCTATTTTTCTCTCATGTACCTGAGATGGTCTTTGAACAAGCAATAAACACCTGAGGCTGCATGAAATTTCATTGTTAATATTGTTTCTGCAGAGCTAAATTCAGTACAGGTGAACCAATAGCTCTGAGTTGGTCATCCATATTTCCAATAAATTCCTTCACCTGTGCCCAGCTAAGATAGGTTTGTACTTAGATGCTTTGTACTTAGACTTGCTCTTATTAGATGCTGTTGCATGGCCTTGACATGTAAAATCTGACAAGAATTAAATGGAAAAATGGGTGTTACAACTCACCCATGTGCAATTTAAAATATATACGGAGCCTTAAGGGGCAGAATTCAAGAAATGAGAGCAAAGGTTGAGGCTCAACACCACAAGACAAAATACTCTCTTCCCTCAGCAAATAAGCTTACCTCTAGAACAAAAATTAGATTGAGCAACTCAATACAGTGCAGGTATGAATGAAGTCAATTACTGATTCAACACCTATACATGAGCATAAATGCCTATCTGAAGAAATTGCTGCAAAAGATTTTCAGCCTAGAAAACTTTATTTAAAACAGTGATGAAATCCAGAGAATTTGCAAAGCTGTCATTAACTACTGCAACTGTGAAGTGACCCTGCTCTGTTTTCAGTCTTTGCTGCCAACTATATGCGCACAATATCCTATCCAGGGCACATTGCCAGTTCTGGCAGGAAGGAGGAGAGTCATCATGTTTTAGACTTGACAAAGCGTGGAGAGATTATTTGTTCAATAAATGCAATCATTTTGTGAATGAATGTTCTGTGAATAGCTTGTTTCCTTTCCCACCTTCTCAGATTTATCTGTCAAACAAAGTCCCAAAATAACACTAATTCTGTCACTTGTCAAGTAGCAGTTTACTATTACCATTTGGAAACGTGTGCCTTTTAAAGGCATGTTTGGGTCTTGTGGTCTGTCCTAGTTTTCTGATGGCATTGGTAATACTATCAGCATGCCTTCCTGATATAAGAACTCACAAAAAGTCAGAATTTGTTCTCTAACAAATACTTTCTCCTACTGACTTAAAATTTCCTTTTATGCCAAGTATTCACTCCACAGTCTCAGTTAACTGTGAAACTAGGGAAAAGAAGTATAGAGCAAGTTGTGTAGAAATGCAGACAAAACCCAACTTAAGAATTCCAATTAATAATTACAAAGAAAAAAATTGAGATACTCTTTATAATTTTAAGTGCAACTGATTAATTTGTTAGCTGATGGTGCAGACACTTCCCAGCCATTCATGAAGGGATGCGCAGATGTGAACAGATTGCAGATAAATTGGAATACCTCTGATTTACCTTATGACTACTCTTCTAATTAAGCTTCCTAAGATAGAAGCCATACATATTTCTACTAGACATTTTTTCCCCCATGTGTAGCAGCCAGCAGCAGTGGACAGTACTTTTAAATTGTACCTCATAATTTAAACTACACAAGGATTTTTCACAGTATCACAACACCAAGGGCATAGGCAAAAAGGGGTCAGATGTAATCCTAGCAGCAGGACAACCTTTCACCTGTCTGTCAAAGACAATTCTGAGCTCATTGAAGAGAAGGATGGAAACAGAGTGCTGCCTTCAGAAAGAGGATGCTGACGCAGATGACCTAATGAAGGGTAACACGATGGCTGTTATCACTTGCAGAAAGTTCCTCTAAGAATGGATTGCTGCTATTGAATTGGCATTACATTTTCCCCCCACTTTGCTCATCCTCTGGCTAAAGCAGTAGCAAAGAGAATGATGGAACAGTTTCTTGGATGGCAAGAAGTAGTGCAGTAATCTCAGAATCCATCAGCAAAATTCACACATGTACTTTGGCGCTTGTTTGCCTGTGATATTAGTGTGTAATACCATTGAGCTCAGGTTTTCAGGCTGTGTGCTGAGGACCTCTTGTCTGGATCTGAAACTGCCTGGCTGGTGTATCATGTACGACACATACATCAGTGTCCAATCTGTCACATATGACACCTGTGCTACCTGTGACATGTGAGAATTTCCAGAAGGAGACACACAAAGAGGCCTTATCTCAGCAAAAGTTATTCTCAGATATTCACATCCTCTGTCAAGATCTGTGTCTGTGGGAAGACTTGGCCCAAAATAGTTGCCTTTTTTTTTGCCTTTATGCTGTGAAGGTTAAGAGATACAAAGAACCCCATCTCCTGGGTAAGTGCTTAACACCAATCATATACTTTCCTTTGGTGTGGTAAATGTACATCAGAATTCACAAGAAGCTGCACCGGCATACTCAGATTCAAAAGAGAAGAAAACACTTTGTAGTTACAGAAGTGTAATCACTGTAGTTGTTTTCCAAGGTATCAAAAAAACCAAGAGTATGAAATACAAACATCTTTGGGGCTTTGTGTAAGGAAGTATCCATAGACTCCTGCAAACACAGATTGTCTTGCCAGACCCCTAAAGGAATGAGGTACAGAAAGGTAGTGCATGGACTGGCCTTTTACCTCTGCTGCCAGAGGGGCAAGAGGGTGTCTGCATGACAGAGTACTTTGTTCTGCCATATCACTGTTCCCTGGATAGACTGACTTATTCATGTACATAAAACTAATAGCTGTAAATTGTTATGGTTGGTGCTTGCAGAAGTGCCACCATAGACCTTTGAGGAGGAAAAGACATGAGGACTTTTCTGATTTATGTATTACTAGCAGAATATTTTTCCAACAGTTCTCATTGCAAAAGGGTATATCTACATCCATGAGTGTTAACCAGATCCACACTACACTTAACTTGCAGTAGTTCTACTGCTGGTTGTATATACTGTGCAGGAAATACAACTTGAGTTTTGAATCTGGAGGTAAATTTCAAGAACAGCAGCTATGACATGCCAAACACATCTATGCTTGGCGGAAGGATCTGGATCAATCAAAACCCAACAGACATACAACCTAAAAGCTCAAGCACCTAGTTATTTGCTAGCAGATGTGGGTTTGCCATCAGGAAACAGTAGAGAAAAACATCTTTTGATTGATGGAAGAAGTTTGAGCTATCTGTGTGATGCAGAGGCAACACAAGGAGGGATCAGTAGAGCTGGGAAAGTGTAAATATAAATGTGAATAACTGATGACAGGATCTTGCTTGGATGCTGTATTCAGTCCTGGCTACAGGGCTGCTAGGATGATATGCTGGAATGACAAGGGAAAGGACATTATGACAAGAGATAAATAAATTATAATTAAACACCCCCCCAATCAACAAATGAAAGAAAATAATCCCTCAGTTTCTTAATATAGGAATACGAAGGTTGACCTCAAGAAATGATAGTTCCTTCAGGAATAGAGACTTGCCATGGAATGTTAGTTGCAGGCAAAAAAAGTTATTTCAGTTAAAAGGAGTGACAAAATGGTCTAAACTTGGAGTGATAACTTAGCTAAGAGTTTAGTGAAAGGCTTATATCCAACAGAGAAACAAAATCAGGCAGAGGCTTTCAATTGGAAGAGTGGTAGCAATATCAAAAAACCCTAGACAGTTATATGAGAGAGCATGATAGCTTTGTAAATGAGATTATATATTGTCACAGCAGGGGATTGGCCTTGCTGACCTAAGATGCTCTTTATAGTCTTAAGTACAACTGATTAATTTGTTAGCTGATGCTGCAGACGTTTCCCAGCCATTCATGAAGGGATGCGCAGATGTGAACAGATTGGGGATAAATTGGAATACCTCTGATTTACCTTACGACCACTCTTCTAATTAAGCCTCCTAAGATAGAAGCCATACATATTTCTACTAGAATCTCTGGTTTTGTTTTAAATACAACTTTTGTCTCCCTAGTTCCTATAGATAAAAGAAAGTCTCATGTAAATATATTAAAATAACTAACATTTTACATTTTAACTTCCATAGACCCTTCTTAGGCATAAGCTGAGGGCTAATAAACTAATTGAATTATGTAATAAGCTTAGAATAAGGAAAAAATCTGTTTAGAACAATAATGTAAAAACAGAAACATTTTTGTATATGCTGTTTAGAAGAACATATTTAATAAAAGTTTTGTCCTGACTTTTCCTGTGAGGTTTTATGCTTGAAATTTTTGATTACATAGCAAGCCTGCACTCTTTGAAATTTCATAAAGTTTTGTTGTAGTCACTTATTGAAGTATGCCCCAAATAGACCATGTTTAAACAAACAAAACAAAATTGCACTGGGATCAGAGGGAGTTCATACTGGGTGCCATTTACAAATCCTTACTATACACTTACAATAGTTGTCTTGCAGCAGAACCAAAATAAACACTTGGTATTGTGACTGATAACACAGGATAATGTTCTAGTACTTAGATCTTTCAGAGATCCTGTTTGAATTTCTATATGCATCAAACATTTAAAGCCAGAGCAATACAAATATTAAAAAGGTTAAAACTATGGAACCATATTTTGTGCCTCTGCAGGACGCAATTGTAGGATGCCAACTGACCATCAAATCCACATTCTGGAAGTCACTAAACATTAATTCAGTTCTACTGAGACACGAAAAGACACAGAATTATCATATACGTCTGATAAGGTACTTTTTTAATCTTCCCACATACTAAGTTCAGTGAATATTAGTTGAAAGTTTACAGGCTTAACTATTTATTTTTCCTCAAGATTTCTGCATTGATTATGAATTTCTTTTTTAACAAAAGAAAGCTGAACCTCTCAGATCTTGTAATAGCTGAATTAAAAATGTTGCATTTTCTAACAGCCTATTCCATTAGGGATAAAACCCTAATGAATCACTTTGAACTTTATATCAAACTCCTCTTAAGAGCTTCGTTTCACATCCAAGCCAAGTACATACCTAAAGCCAATAGGTAGAAACCTATGATAGTCTCTCCTTGCTCTGTTACAGCTGTCTCTTTGGTCAGAAAACTGATGTTATTGTTCCTCCAGGGTGCCTGTGCAGAAAAATGGACAGACATCTTCAGCGGAGCTTATGTCCCAGAAATTGCACTTTCCTTCGTATGTCCTGGTCAATAAAATAGTTCCAGCCCTTTCCTCAGTTTCTGCTCCCTTTATTCAAGGGAGCTCTTCAGTAAGTCTAATGATCTAAAGAAGGAAATCTCAAGGGACAGGAGCTTTGCAGCCTTCTGACTTATTCTTCACTAATCCTATCTATTAATACAGCTTGTGAACCTGTGGCCAGCACAAGACAGCACATTTCCTTGTATCCTTTATTACTGCTATGTGCAGAAATCTTTAATGAAGAGTGTGTATCTGACAAAAAGTCAACTTTCTTTAAAACAAGGTGATACCATATAACCTACAGGCTCACAGGCACACTCCACAGAGTGCATACTGATACATTGCTGTAATAGCTGTACTTTCATCTTTTTGTCTTCACTGACAATGAGTGGAGTTTTATTTCAAATGAAATGGAGAAAAAAACTCAGATTAAAATGAAAAAAATTGCACAGTAAAAAAAAAAGGGAAGTGTTATGACCTGAGAATGTGACCTTGAAATAGCATAAGAAATCAGCTATGAAGTTACTTTACCACCAAGATAGTTGTTAATTTAAAAAGAAGGGAAGATAATTTCCAGTACAGGTTGAAAATTAAGTACTTTGAATTATACTTTTAGGCTGTCAAGCACCTCCCAAACTTGGATTAAACTCCAAGTACAGCGTGGGATTTTCCCATACTGTTGAAAAATGAGATATTCTCTTGTTGAAGTGATATGTTGCATGGGTTTTGAGTCAGTCTGGAGTATTTTTAATCTTTAATGAGGTATCACTGATTGTATTTCAGATACGGCCTCTCTTGCCAATCAGGTTGCAGTCATAATTAAAAAACTCTAATCTGAATTAATTAATCTGGAGCAGCAATGTTTTCCTGGTGAGCAACACACTCTTACTGCACCAATAACCCTGTGCCCCTCTTAGACCAGCTTCTTTCTCACCTTGGGCAGCAAATTGACCCCAGTGCTGGCACCCAGCTGAAGGAAGCAAAGCACCTCACTATGAACATTCACTGTCCACAGCCTGGTTTTGCTCCTCCTGAGGCAGATTGATTGCTCCCATCAAACCTTCCCTGCGCTTGTTATGATAGTGTCACTGCATGAGAGGGGAATAATGGCAATGTGATGAGAACAAAAGGGAAGAGCAAACCTTTACAGAGAGAAGGGAGGCATAGCCATGCCAGAAGCTTCTCACCTTCCTGCTAATGGTGAGGACAGTGACCCACACACTCAAGTCACTGAAGACCCTTGTAAGGATGGTAGGCTTGACTTGTCCCCAGCCATCTTGCTCTTGTACCTATCACCAGAGTGCTGCTCTCTCTTTCTTCAGCCTATAGTCTGCAGGGTGGGGCTGGCAGCTTCTATTTCAGCAGCCAAGTGGCTCAATTTTCCCAACCACTAGCCACAGCCCTCCTCCTGCTGACTCTGAGAAACCTCTTCCTATGTCTGTCTATAGACAGCTGGAGTTTAACCCTGGAAAGCTTCCTAAAGCTCATTGCTTAGCTGACTGACAGAGTGACCAGGGACTTACCAGCTCAGTGAATAAAAATGGCTCTAGAAGTGCTCTCGAGAACAAAATCCTTCATTGCTGGGCTCCTGCAACAGTCCCAGGTTTCCTCCAATATTCCAATCCCCACCTCAGCTTCAGGCATCCCTTGACCTTGCCAGACAGCCCCCACAAAGCTTTCACATGGAATATACACACAATCACACATTTCCAACACTGAGCTACAGCAGCCATTCCCACTAGTTATCCCCCTGTAAGAGGATCACTGTTCAGATGGAGGGTTGGGATAAAGTTGTGCCTGAAGGCATTGCCCAGGGACATTCACAAATGCTCAAGAAGACATACAACAAAGCCCAACAATATTACCTACTCTTCGGGACAGGCAACTTGGGTCAAAGAAGAGGTCTTCAGCAGAGAACCCATCACAAAGTCTCTGTCCATGAATGTTCTTCATTGCAGTGTGTTCTATCAACTACTAAGAGAAAGATGTGCAAAAAGATGACACTTTGCATTGTGCAAAAACTGTATCCATTCTCCTTGACTCTCTCACTGAAAATGAAAAAGCCACCCAACAGCCTACCTGTGGGACAAGTGCAAGACTCCTGGCTTTGTGAGAAGAAAGCGAACAGCTCCCTGGGGAATTTCCTCCTGCAATGGAGGAACATCTCATCCTGTGCAGGTCAGTCCTGCTGTGCAGCCAGGATCTGGTCTCCTGGAACTGGGTGTTGATTTCCATCTCGCAGGAAGCCATGCTCATGGCAAGCACAGGGTGAGTTAATGTCCTACACCACAATCAGTGTGGAGGTGGCAGAACATGCTTGCTAACCACTTCCCTTTATGCACAAGCAATTTTTCCATGGCATTTGGAACAGGCCTGGACTTCCAAGCCTGAGTTTGGCACCTGTTGTCACACTGGTGCCAGGGCCCACTACTTTGATTAAACAAGGACCTGGATAACCAGCAGAGAGCATTTTTCATGCAAGCTGTTCAAAGAAATTGTATGATTTATATACATGTGACCTCTTCAGGCACAAGCACTTTAAATGGTAATAAGTAACAATAATTATTTCCCTTTTGCTACAATAAAAGGCAAACGATTTTATTTGCCTTGACATCCTGACCTTGAATTTTGACTTATCCCAGCTGTGAGTTTCTTTTGGCTTCATATAAATACCACAGCTCTGTGGACACTTCAACTTTCCATTTCAATGAGCAAGTCTTCTGCCAAGCGTTGGCCCTTGCAATAATAGTAGGAGAAAAAGTAGGGGGGAAAATATAAAAATGTTTGCATTCAAGGAAAAAAATAAGTCTGGGTAAACTATTCTCCATGGTCAAGCATCATTTTTGATGATTGTTTTCCCCCTTGGTCTTCATACTATACACTGAAAAATTTGTATCTTGGCCAGCTTGTGGTTTTGTCCTTCGGCCCTCTGGTGGTGTCCTTCAAAGAAGGACAGAGGCTTTGCAAACCGTGGTTTGTTTTGTGCGACTGCGGGTCACTGTGCTTCCAAATGAGAGGAAGGCTCCCTCTACAGATCACAGGCGCCTAGTTTCATGCCTCTCCGTGCTATGGTGGTGACCAATTTACTGGCTTCGCAGAGATTATCCCCGAGTGCCTTCATTATCTTCACAAAGTGCTTTGAAAGGATTAGAGCAGCATACCCTGTGGGCAGTGCTATAAAAGGAGAAGAAAACTGAACTGCTGTGGTAGTACAGGGAAATTACTGTGTTCAACATAGTCATGACTGTGGGAAGGCATATGGAAAAGCTGATTTGGACATGAAAGGACCCTAAAACACCCCTTTGCTAAACATCTAGGAACTACAGGCTCCACAGAAGAGACACAAGCAATTCAAATGCACCTTGGGAGACTGGTGCTGCAGCTCCTCCTATATGCTCCTTCTGCTTGCCCAAACCTTATGCAAGTGTTTTCCCCCACTGCCTGCCAGGGATAGCAGAGCAGCATGACTTTCTCCCTGACAGCTGTGGGAAGTGAGGCTGTGGTGGTACTGGAGACCTGTCTGTAAAGGCTTTCTCTCAGCAGACGACCCTACCCAACCCCTGTGAAGGCCTGAGGCAGGCACGCACCTGCCGCGCGGCTGGCACGCAGGTCTGGGAGCAGAGGAGTGAGCCCTGTGTGCAGCAGCACCTGTCTGAGCTAGATATTTCAGTCCTTCTGCAAACTGCTCTCCACAGACCTTCCAGGAAGGTACTGCACAACTGGCACAAGCAGACTGGGGCCAACACTGCACACCTCACTGCCAGCCAACATCTAATGACCCCTCTGAAATTAGTACTCATGGCTCTGCACCTCAGGGTTTAGCACAGCTGCTACTGGAAGGTAAACGAATGAAGAAACCCTCTGAAGCCACTGATACCTCAGCACACCTGAGTAAAGTGAGGGTTGAAATGACCAGGTTAGGACACAACAGGTCAATAAAGCCCATTTATGGACACCCCAAACCAACTCATGATCTCTGAGGTGGCAAAGCCAACTTAAAGCAGATATAAACCACTAGATAACCCCTATTTGGGCTGCTAAAAATGTGCAACAACCTTTAAATCCCTATTCACCTCTCTAAATGCTTTCAAAGTGACATATATACCAGCACAAAAAGGCAAATATTACAGCAGAGTTAACTGGCCAGACATACTCAGGCTAGTTACATTAGAGTTCAGTGTACTGTTTCCAACACATAGTAACAGAAAAATCCTAAAAATTAAAATTTGTGTGTGACAGAAAATGTGATGAATGTTGCTAACAAGCACCTGTTTTCCCTGAGGAGCACCCAGAACTGGGCAGTTGCCAAAAGAATGATTTTGTCAGAAAGCTATAGTAGGTTCTCACAGCACTATTTTTGCATGATACCTGTTACACATGGATTAAAGAAAGGGACAACAGAGGGAGGAGGCAAAAGCAAAAATACACAGAAGGGATGGGTTAAAATAAACCATAATAAGATAGAAATCGGCTCTGTGGAATAAAACCATAGTTTTGTCTCTGTAAGGCATAGAATTTTCTGAAATTTTACAAAAATATGAATTGGGAGATTTCAAGGCAAATCCAATGGTATATTAGTCGGAACATCTCTGCATCGATTCTTTTTAATAAATTATTTTCATTTTTACTTCACATTTTTCATTAGAATATTCACTACAAAATGAAAAAAGTCAGTATTCAATGAGACATCTTAGTCTTGCAATAAATAATCTTGTAATCATCAGTTATGCCTACAGATTTCATTGAGTTAGCCAGAAAATGCATTTCACATCAGTAACAGATGATTTTTCCAAAATCAGATCTCTTGTTTGTTCCCTGCTTCCAATAAAATACACTTGTTGAAATGATTTGCACAGAACCTTTTCTAACACCCATTGAATGAAAAGCAAAAAAAATCCTACAGATCAGATGCTTAAAGCATGTTGATGGATGACTGGGAATGACCGTGCTAGCTGCATGCCACTTGGAATAGCTCACCTGTTAGAAAGCAGACCTGAATCTTCACTTTTGTTGCTGATGTTTGATTTTATAGCTGAAAACCACATGTGAAATATTTAAACTGAAGAGTGATCATAATGTGAAACATGGTTGACTATTTATATTTCAAAACATGCCTGTTTAACCCTAGACAGTTCCCTTGCTGTGATATTTTAGCGTGAAAGCAACTGCACTTGATGCATTTTCTAGCTGAATGTCCAAAACCACATCTTGGCTGCTGTGTAAGGTTACTTGCCAAATTCAGTTAAGAAAATGGTTACAACATATAATGAATATATTGTAAAATCCATGATTCTGTGATGATTTCAATGGGCTTTAGCCTACTCTGCTTCACACTTCATTCTTACTCTCATCAGTCCTGAAAGCTAATGTTTCTCTGAGGAGTTGTGCTCTGTAGCTTGTGACAGATCTAGAAAATTACCTGTCAGAAAAAAATGCTTGGTCAGTGCTTATTACTGCAATATACAGTTTGAAATTAACAGTTTCTCAAGGAACACTGTTTAGACTGATGCTAACATGAAAACAGGCTATCTATCCTGCAGCTTGAAATATATGCTGCTTTCATGTTGAAAGATGATTCAGGAGAATGGAAACTACTTTGTTCAGATTAGGTGGCTGAGACTTTGTATTATTTAAACTCCCTGCTCTGAGCTGAATTTAACACTAAGTAGGTTAGGTGATGCTACAGGAAACTAAAACCTTCTGGGCAGCTTTGTGAGTTTGTGAGAGATCTCAGTGAAGTGCAAGAAGTCCTGCTTCTGAGATGATAGAGAGATTCCTAAGGAAGAGAGGGCACCAGAAACTCTTGGCAACTGCTGAGAGAAAGTGGAAATTTGGCTGGAAGGCAGGAGCTAGTCTGTGGCACAGGGGAGTTCAAGACTTGAGCTCTTTTATTTCCAGCCTCTCTTCATGAGTTGCACTGACATTTTTTAATTAAAAAACCCCAAACATTACTGTAGTTTTGCTCTAGCAAAACTTGACTTTTTGGCTTTAAAAGCCTTTCAGTCATCCTTGGTGAGCTTGTTATAGTAGCAGGTTTAGACAAACCTGTTTCAAAAGAGTAGCTGACTGGATGTTTTGTCACTGGGGTGCTTTTACTGTCTGTGATGCAGCAGCACTTCAGTGCTCCAGTGGAGAGGGAAGTCCAGCTAGAACATCAATTTTCCCCAAATATGGGCTTGCATCATATCATATGCCTGAAATCTCATGCAGAATTTTTGGACATCGTACATGTTTTGGCCCATGAAAACCAATCCTTACAAACAGGATCAAAACCCAAGCTATCCTTCAGTCAGATATGTTAATTACAGCACATGCTTACTGATTGCTAATAGTAAATGACATTTTATTACAGATTATAAGGAAAAAGACATTTCATTTTTCTTTGAGAGAGTAAATTTAATTGCTTAGGTGTTGGTTCAAAAAGGCAAAATGTATTGGGGTTTTTTTCTGCTTATCAAACTCTGAAGTACACTAACAGAGGCAGGTGCACTGAGCAACCTGTCACTTTGACTCATGTGAAGAAATCACTCTCTGCAGAAAAGGCAGAACAAACCCCCCAGCATTTCATGTATCAGCAGGACTTTAAAGTCAGGAGAAACTTGCAGTTGTGTTCTAGGGACTAAGCAAGCTATTACAAATTCAGCAAATTAGGGAATTAGGAGAAAAAAAGGAAACAAAGCATTTCAAAATGTATGTCATTTATGACAGAAGAAAATAAAGAAAGAACACTAACATGGGGAAAAGTTGCAATAGCAATTCAGCAAAACATACTTCCTAGCATCTACCCTTTTCTCTGGTGTTATACCTACCCCTCCACTCTTTCTCTTGAAAGTCATCAGGTTGTTGGCTTCAGTCACAGGGAGGGAATGGTCGCAGGGGGTCATCATTTTTCCTAGTTGATTTTTTTCTGGAAGGAGTATGATGGCAGTGGTAGAGCCTTCTCCCTCTTCTTTCCATGAGAAGCATAATGTTGAAGCTCTTGATTTCTTCCTTCTATTTCTAAGGTCCACTCGGGGCTTTTTTTGGTACATTTTCTTTCATGCTTTATAACTTGTTCTTTTTATTTGGTCTGCAACTCTATGTTGTATCTGAATGACTTGTATAAAAAGTATCTTATGTGTTTTCTCCACTACCTATAAGCCAGTTTTGCCTGCTTCCAAAGTTTACGTTGAACTGTTTGCTGCTGAACTCTTCATAGCCCTGAACTGACATCCCATGCCCTCTTCTCTTATCCTTGCCATGTCTACACTCCCTTCCCCTGCATCCTGGGTTGCCACAGGCAAGCCCTCAACTGCCAGGCCAGGCCTATATTCTTATACATTGCAGCAGTAAGATAATGTCATAAATATATCATTCCACACAGAATAACTACTTGCTATTCTTGTCTGTACATTAATTGTGGTTATATCCCATGATTATTAATACCCAAGTAAAGCAAATCAAGAAATTGTCACCTGATAATTAAAATAAATTGCTGTCACAGCTAAGCCAGCTTAAACAAAGTTCCAGGCAGGCCAAGGCAATTTGAGGCAAAGCAAGCCTGACATGCCTTAATACTGCAATGTCAGTACATAGTCTATGGCATTTAACTAGCAATAGCAATAACTGCATTTGTGGGGCTACAGGTTACACAGATCAGGCAGTAGCTGGACAGAGCTGCAGAGGCTTCAGCAAAGTTTTGTTCATCCAAATAAAAACTGTAGAAGAAAGCAAGCCTCCTGTTAAATGCCATCTGTTCTTGTCCTGTGTCAAATTATGCACAGATTGATTACGACCACTTTGAAACAGTCTGGGCTTCCTTTTTGACAATGCTTTTGCTTTATATGCTCAGTTCCAACATCCAAACTAGCAAAACACCACAGACTTTTATCTTAATGTGCTCATATGAGATTGTGTGCAGACAGCATAAATTAGAGCAAAACCTAAGGCACTGTGCTTTCATTCCACTGCCTTTCCCATCACGTCTGAGAACACAGCCTGTGAGGATTCTCTCTTCATTCCTTTTATTTCATTTGTGCTTGCCTTGCACAAAACATCCAGAAAATACAGGGTGGTAATATTCACACCCTAAAACTTCCCATTCAAACCTCAGGTATATTGACTTCCTAAAACTTCCATTCAAAGTGATGGCAACTTCCCATTCAAACCTCAGGTATGTTGGCTTCCTAAAACTTCCATTCAAAGTGATGAGCTTTCCAAAGTCTTAGCCACAATTAGAATTTAATCTTGGATTAAGAGAGTACACCACAGGAGGAGGAAATCACTGAAAATATATATAATATTAACCTGGTGTTAGGCTTTGGTCAACTAACTAACTAACACTTAAATGTTAGCAGGTGCCAGTTGCTCCTACAAAGTTTTGAATATGATAATAATATCATTCCAGCAGTTGTGGGATCAGGTAATAGGAGTCTCATAACAATGACCAGTCTAGGAAACTGCTGTAGCAAAGGACTCCTAGACATGCTGGTTTGTTCTGCTCTTACCCTTTATGGACTTCCTGCAAGTCCACTCTTTTTCTTACAGTTTTTCTGTTGAAAATCAGAAAGAATGCATCCTCTCAGGATTCTGAAAAGGAAAAAATCTTATTCTTCTGATACCTAGTTCATGCTCCTGTGCATCCCATGGACTAACAGAGATAATGGAAATTTCCAGAGTACCCGAGAATGTCACTCATGCAAATAAGATTAGAGCTTGGAAAGCATCTAACATATTAAGACACCTCTTGTCAACAGTACAAGAGTATAGAAAATTGCTCACAAGCTATATAACAATACATACTCAAGTCAAGACTATAAAGATTTTATGGAGAACATGACAGTTTTCCATAATTCTTACACATTGTTCCATACCATCAAATATTACCTTTTTATTTTTCCTCATATACAAGGCTTTGATCCATACATTAAAATATCAGCACTCCCAAGAAAGAGCAAAATAGAAATCCCCTTCCCATTATACGAATTAGTTTACTTTTGGATAGTACTTTTCCATACATCAAAAATATATGAAAGACACAAACATTGTACTTGTACTTACACAATGGTAAAGGTTCCTTGTTCCCCTGTTGAATAGGATATATGACTCTTAAGATTAATGTCCACATTCTGCAAAGTTAGTGGGACCACTTTTTTGGGACAAGCCACTTTAATTTCTCTTCCAAACTTGGGGAAGAAGTCAGGAGTGCAATTTCTGGAAAAGCAAACTGAGGTTTGGATTACCACTAGGTACCTACTGGCTCTTTTATGTGACTGTCAAAGGAATTGGCCAGGTATCTAGGCCATGCGGTCATAAACATGAATTTTTGTCACAGACATCTTTTCCCCACATGAATGATTCTAACAGAAGCATCATTATGCCACAAAAATGGACTGGTAATAAGTATTAGTAGCTTCCACCAAAGAAGCATATGGGGCTACAAACAGCTTTTCCATGGGAATGTGTGCAGCATTACTACAAGAGGAAAAGACTCAGCACAACATAAGACCTACAGAAGAGAAAATATTGTCTCTCCTTTCCCTGGGAAGCTTTAAAACATCAGTGCTGTTTGCAGAGACTCTGTCAGGAATTTAGGGAAGTGATGGAAGCAGATGACTTCTTGGAGAAGAAGCAAGAACAAATAAGTCCAGCAGGGATTTCAGAGTGGCTTGCCTGAAAATTACAGTCTCTCTGATCTTGCAAATGAATGGCAAATTTCTTCAGCACTTCAAAAGCTGCAGTACCAACTTTTCAGGGCTTTTTGCTTGGTGTATAAATAAATGGGCTGCTTACTTGGGCAAGAGCACATGCTACCAAGCAAGGTCAGAAGAGGTGAGGAGTTACTCACATCAAAACTGTGCAACTTGACGACAAGGCCAAGGAGCTGGGCACTGGACCACATTGCCCACTTTTGTTCATAATCCTTCAAGCAGGTCAGCCAAGGCTGCACCAGCTGAGGGGAAAACAGAGACCATCACTGTTCACAGACACACAAGAAGTGAGGTTTCAAAATGCTGTCAGACTTCAGGTCACTCTACCAGTGCAAATTGGAAAAATAAAGACTAAAATTGGAACAGCATTTTTTGCCATTAGGTTGCCAAGGCTTTTTACTAAGCACATTTTATTTGCCCAGGCAAACTCAACAAAGTTAATCTCAGGGCTTGGCCACACATCAGCCAAGTAATATGAAACTTGTTTGCACCTGTAGTGAGTTTTAGGGTCTTTTTCTGATACTAGGTCAGAGATCAAATGTATTTGCTTTCTCATAACGCTTTCAATTGCATTCTGCCTCTTGAGAAGGAGAATGGCAAACCTTGAGGCTGTTGAGAGTTTTCTTTAAAAGGCTACATGAACAGATTCTTTAACATCCTGGCTGGAAAGAGGAGCCTGTAGAACTATCTATACTATGCAAGTACTACTATTGAACATTCACTTCCACTTGGAGCAAGACCAAGTCAAACTGAAAGAAGACATTTGGGTAATTCCAAGTGACTGATGCAAATTCACAAAAACAATAGCAATTGGTCATAGGCAGAAGGTTGTGCCTCCATTCTCTGAGGTTCCTTCTCTCCCCACAGCAAAACAGCCAGGCAAGTCATTCACAGCATAGCAGACAAGATGGTTTTCTACAGAAATGCTAGATTTTTCATCATGTTTGGGATTTCTGGGAAGAAAAATTGATAGCAGCAGGAGACTGAGAAGGGATGAATATAAAGCAACCTCTGGTTATTCAAGAATTAAAACCTTCTGACCTGTGTGAACAGCAGAGGGAAATCATCTTTCTGATGCTTTCTTGATGCCATCCCTCTGATGCAGTACATAGTGCAGGAGCCTGCACTGGCACTGCAAGAATGACAAATAAGAGCTCTGACTGAACACACCTAATTAAGAATCATTCTCCTAACTCTTTAAATCTATAAGCTAAATCTGTGTGCCACACGAGATCATGCAGATCTTGCCAATGGCTCAGCTGTTCCCTTTCCTTACATATATTTGCTAAAATCTCAGGGATAAGGAGGAGGTATGCTTTGTTACAAAGTTCTTGACACTTTCAATGACTGTAAATCTGGGCTAAGCCTTTTCTACCTCCCTCGAGGCTCTCCACATGTGGTTTTGTTTTCTGATGCAAAGCACCTTCACACCCATCACCAGAGCCTATGCCTTCTCTCACTTTAAATGTGGATGTGCCTCAACCTCCATTGCATACAGCCAACACTGGAAGGAGTATGTCTCCCACACCATGGGAAAAAGGATTTTGCATTAAAGAGAAGCAGAGGCCCATCTTATCTCAGTACTATTCCTGGCATTGACTCAGATTATCCACTTCAGTGATATAAAAATCTGTCCTCCCAGTATTATACCATCTCAGGATATTTTCCTTCAAAATGCCTTGCCAGAATCCAAAGGGACATGATGTCAAACAGCTGAGCAAAGACACTTAGGACATTTACCATCATCTGTGCAGGGAAAAGAATGGACAAAAGCATATTTTTGTTGGACTGTTCTGGAACACCAATTAATACATTGCTATGTGGGCTAGGAGAAGCAGCCAGGAAAGTCTCCCCGTCAGAATGCTATCACAAGCTTTGAGAGAGTCCCTTGTCTTATCTGCTACTGGGCTCTCCATACTCAGTCATAAGAGATTATTACTTTAGCAAGACAGTTGACATTTATAGCACTCTTTTGTTGCTCATTATGAGGCTGAGATTTTCCTTCACCTTACTCTTCTGCTTCGCTACCTCTGTCATTGTGAAGCTGAGAACCCCATCTACAAGCCATCTCAAGGAGTCTAAGCCTGTTTCTCCGAAGCCCAGGGCTTTCTCTCTGTCACACCCCCTTTCACATCAGCTACCATGCTGACTGCCTCACCCCTGGCTTTATGCCCTGTTGGAAGTTTTTCTAGTCTCTAGTGCTCCTTAGCATCAGGTAGTCTCCTTTCCTCCAGAGGATGTCTCCCACTGTTTTGCAATCCCCAGCAGCCATGCTGCCCTGACAACATGCATCTGCCTGTCTGACCCCAGGCTGAGAGGTTGCACCTGAGGGACCTGCCAAATGTTCCAAGTTAAAGAGGGGGAAAAAAAAGTGAAAGAGGGAGAGTCTTATGAACACCCTAAACCAAAAGAGAGAAGACACTGAGATAACTCACAGCGCAGATACCCAAACTATTGAGAGGTTGAAGCTCTGTCTGTTTCCCCCACTGGCTCTGTGAGCAGCTGAAACACCTCTGCCGAAGCACTGTTACAATTAGCATGACTCATGTTTGCAGACATTATTAGTCTTGGGGGTGAGAGAGACTGGCCCTGCGCTCCATCACTGGGTGTGCATCTGCAATGGTGAAGAGGGACATGCAGATCCCCAGCTGGAGGCAGCATGACTTACTGTCTGCCAGGGCAGAGGGCTTTATCCCTGCACTTTTTGATTTTGAAAACTGTATTTTCTAACAAAAAGGCTCAGCATTCACAAAGTAAGACCTTCAAAGAATAATTTAATTGCACAAAATCCTTTACATGGTAAAGGCTATAAATCCCCTTCACCTTTTACATAGAGTCTTACTGAATGCACTGCTTTTACCCAGCAGTGCTGGGGCAGGTCACTGATCACAGCTGATGACACTGACCACAGAACCAACCAGGGACCACTGCAAGTGACTTAAATAAGCCGCAATGTAAAAATGAATTTATTGTTTCAGATAAGATGACAGCAAACTGCTGTAAGTGAATGTGCATGAACATGAAAATGCTAATGACTGGCTCCGGGCACTGAATGTCTTCCAACAGGCACTGAATGCCAGGGAAAAAAGAGAAGGTGCAGATGGGCATCACACTGCAGCAATGGATTGTTTAGACGACCTTATGCAGTGGAACTGCAGGCCTAAGGGTAGAAATCCCTCAGATTTTGTTAAGAAATATGTAATCACTGGGGAGCATTAAAAAGAGATTGCATGGCCTACCCTCAGTATTTAACCCTCCGCATAATGACTCCCATGCCAACTACTATATGGTAAGTTATTCAGAGCTCACACACTGCAGCAATGGATTGTTTAGACGACCTTATGCAGTGGAACTGCAGGCCTAAGGGTAGAAATCCCTCAGATTTTGTTAAGAAATATGTAATCACTGGGGAGCATTAAAAAGAGATTGCATGGCCTACCCTCAGTATTTAACCCTCCGCATAATGACTCCCATGCCAACTACTATATGGTAAGTTATTCAGAGCTCATCCTTCAGGCCACCTTTTGTAGCTAAATTATCATATTGTAATAAACGTAGTAAAACATGAGTTTAATTAATACTGAATAAGTATACACAAAGGCTTTCCTGTGCTTGTCATATCACCTTCACAGAGTGATCTAGTGTGAATAGCTTATCTTTGGACTTCATCTTGAAATGTAACACTGGAGCTGAAAGAGGATGCTTCAAAGGCGACGGATTGCTGCCATCCTGTGGCAGCCACATGTGTTTCAGACTGACGCTTGTCTGAGAAAAAACATTCCTTCAAAAGGTGCCGTTTTAGATATCATAGAATCATCGAATCATCCGGGTTGGAAAAGACCTCA
>NW_008654662.1:0-462 GCF_000695815.1 Acanthisitta chloris
CAAAACAGTAATCAAAGCTTTATCCTGTAGTGTTTTGGATTGAGTAACTTTTTTTCCTTGAAAACATCCATCTTTAGATGACTCTCTGAGAAGACCAGAGAAGTTTCAGCATGATACTCTAAATTACACTGCAGCTGGTGATATGCATCTCTTTAAAAATAGCATATTATGGATTGAGGTGAAAAGAATTAGTGAGCTTTTTCCAGTGTCTTGACTATGTATACCAGGTAACATTAGATGTGCTTTCAGAGGTTCTGAGCAATCATACTCAGCTATCAGCATCAGTGATTATCATAATGAATAAAATCTATCTTTCCAAAATTCTACTCTTATTCTATAATATATTGTCTGATCTTTTTGTAAAGTAAACACCTCTGTGCATGCTATGCTATGACTGGAGGTTTCTGCAATTCTCTTCTAAAAATGCATCAGCATGGGAAAACCAACAAAGCCTATATTCAT
>NW_008654663.1:0-391 GCF_000695815.1 Acanthisitta chloris
AATCCCAAGCACCAACCCCAACACCTGAGTACCCCAACTCAACAACCCCAATAACCCAAATACTTCAACACATGAACCCCAACCACCAACCCAACAATCCAAATACCCCAACCCAACAAACCAAACAGCCCCAACAACCCCAACAACTCAAATACCCTAGTCTAACAGACTAAACAGCCCCAACAAACCCAGCCACCAACCCCCACTCAACAACCCCAAAAACCCAAATACCCCAAGCCATGAACCACAACCACCACTCCAACAACCCCAACCCAAACTCCAATACTCCAACCCAACTAACCCTCCCCAACCCAAACAGTCCCAATAACCTGAGTACTTCAACCCCAAACCCACAAACCCATTGACTCAAATACCCCAACCCATCCCACCA
>NW_008654663.1:427-665 GCF_000695815.1 Acanthisitta chloris
CTCCTCACTGGGAGGGAGACCACCCTCAGATTGGTAGTGGTGGTGGGATTGGTGCTGGATATGCGTCCCCCAAATCCACCAAACCTTCACCCCAACCCTCCTGGGGGTCTCTAGGGGTTTTCACCCTCCTGCACCAAGGTTTTGGGGTACGGCACCCCCCAGGGCACTCGGGGATGGTGTCTGGGGGTGGTGGAGGTGCGAGGCGGGTGTTGGCACCCCCACACCTCGGCCACGTGGC
>NW_008654664.1:0-23055 GCF_000695815.1 Acanthisitta chloris
TCACCATGCTGTGGTCTGTGGTCAGAGATCTCTAAAACTCTAATTAAAAAAAAAATTAAAAAAAGTATCTTTCTTCATTAGAATGTTTTTTATGTGCCACCCAGTTTTGCTTTCTCAGCTGCTTCTGCAGTTCAACAGGCTGTCCCTTGTAAGAAAACCTTGTATCCTCTCTCTGCCTGAGTGTCTTTTCATCTTGCCCAAACTCGAGGTGGGCTGAAGCCTGTATGTTAGAATACTTTGTTGTTGCACAAGCAAAGCAGTTAGGATAACTGTAGTCCTTTTCTGAAAGTCTATGAATCACAGACTGGTTGGGAAAGGAAATTGTGTTTCCACTGTATCTTCTAGCAGCCTCATTAATTTTTCCACCTGAACTGATTAATTTAACATGTGTTTTCATACTTGAGGAGCTAAGTAGCAGTAGAAGCTTTTGAGCTTTTTCTGCCATGGAAATGCACTTCAGACTGGTAATAGCTGACTGGTAAATGAGCAACCTGGTGAACAGTTGAGTAGAGCTGATAGAAAACAAACTCATTACAGAGTCTAGAGTCATGTAATTTATACAGAAGCTTAATTTTGTGCCCCTAAGTAATATAAGCTCTTTGCAATATAAAATAAGCTGTGGTTTTGCGTGTCTGACAATACGATGGTGCCTGCTCACTCCCAAAAGTTTTAGGTATCTAAAATTGTACAGATAGGGGTTTAGTTAGCTAAATCTAATATTTTGATTAGGAACTCAATATACTTGGGACATGTGAGTCTTAAAGCTGAGGAAACACTGAATCATCTGCTTGGAGACAGGTGTTGTTTATGAACTATTTTGCTGGGTCACTGTGCTCAAGTCAGGTGTTCCTTCTAACGTGCTTGTGTTAAAGAAAAACTGTGAGCCACACTCAGTTCTTTCAAGGAACAAATGTAGGTTTGCACTTTTGGGAGGACTGTGACCCTGAGAAGTGTCAGAAGCATCTGTGACCCTGAGTTGGGGTCTGAAAATAGGCTTTAATGAATCTCTTTTTTTCTATTTTTTTAAACTTAGGTACAGGTGAATAACTCTTCCCATGTACTTAACTTTGAAGTCAGGGAGAGAGAGGGTGGTTAAGAACCATGTAACTGAGTTTATTGCTAGTGATTGGGTATAAATCTGGGATCAGACTGAGGTACACAAGGAATAAGAAAAAGTATTTAGTTTTTCTTTATAGGTTACTTGTATTTTTGGTGGCATATAAGTAAAACAGACTGGTGCAATGCAATGGCATCTGGACTTTTTGAACTGTTGCAGTGTATATGGAGGTGTACATAGGTTCTTAATTCAGGATGTTCTGTCTTCTCTTGAAAAAAAAAAAAGGATTCTGACTATTGCATAATGACAAAATTAACCTAGATGAAATTCTAGAGTCCTTGCTGATAAATACTGCTTATATCAGAAAACAGAGCCTCAGCATTTAAAAAAAAAAAATATATATATAATCTTCAGTTAGAAAACAACACTTTTTTAAGAAATTTGTTAAATTGGTTTTTTTTTCCCCCCTGGCTTCCAGACCATCAACCCCAAAAGCAATCTCAAATCTGAAGTACAGCACATAGATGCTTTATTGGCCTAAATTAGGTGTGCTAGACTGAGAATCACAGCATCCTTAACGGATCTGAGGCTAAATCAAACCAACAGCAAAAACTGGTGAGAGGTGTACTTTGAGGACTCTCCCTCCTTATCTACCATGGTACAGAATTGTTATTCAGTGGTGTGGAGTATAGGACTAAAGAATTAGTAGATATCTTCATGGATTTAAGCTCATTGACTGCAATTTTGACTTTTTAAAACATATATCTAAAAAGCTGATACATCAGCCCTGTACACTGATAATACTTAGTAATGGACATAGGCCAGGATGCCCAAGTGGATATTGGCTTGGAAGAGAGCAAAATGACCTTTAAGTCATACAGCCTTCTGTTTTCCCATTACCCAGTGCTTGTGCTTCCTGAGGTTGATGGAAAGCAAAGGGATGTTGCTGAGCAGTGCTCAGCCCACAGAACTTTGAGACTGTACTTTTAGATCCTGACACCCACAATATCTAATTCTTCCATATTTGCTTTGTATCATCTAACATACAATTTCTTAAATCTATCATTTTTTGTGCCAGTTACTGTTGGGTAAGGGCAGCCTTTATTACCTCCCCCATTTTTGTGACCATAACATCAGATCAGTTAGGTCAAAGATCAACTATTCATTTCCACTTCAATTCCAATGACTGCTTGGATTTTGCCTTATTCTTTTGTGTCATCTTTCTCTAATACCCTCTGTTCCCATTATCATTTGAAGGCATCATCATTTTCTTACTTCTCCCTTTCTGCAAACAAATTGCCACTACTCTGGCACTCTTTTCTTTCATCTCCTTTTCTCAAAAAGAACTCACTAGTGAGTTAGGTCAACATGAGCATATTGGGTTTGTCCCTTTTTATGTTTCTTAGTTTAAATATAAATTTGTTACATCTTACTTGGGTCTTGACTGTTAGGGATAAGACCCATTTTTGGTTCATTCTGAATCTTGCAATACAGTCCTGGGGTTGGGGGCTGAGTACTACCATAGCATAACTGATAACTGTGTTGTTCAGTAAGTTTCTGCTGTGCTTCTACAGAAAGAAATGTTTATGTCACCTCTTTGGTGGGTAGGTTGGTGGTGTGCTGGACTAGTAATAGGAGGAGTTGGTGATTACTTTAATTGCCCTTTAAGAAATCACCTGAATCTTGCAATACAGTCCTGGGGTTGGGGGCTGAGTACTACCATAGCATAACTGATAACTGTGTTGTTCAGTAAGTTTCTGCTGTGCTTCTACAGAAAGAAATGTTTATGTCACCTCTTTGGTGGGTAGGTTGGTGGTGTGCTGGACTAGTAATAGGAGGAGTTGGTGATTACTTTAATTGCCCTTTAAGAAATCACAGTACTTTAGGAAATACTACTACTATGTAATGAAACTTTAAAAAACTGGTCATCATATTTTTTTACAAGCAGCAGCACAAGATCCAGACTGCTCCATGATTATGTTTTTTCCAAAAGAACTATTTATTTCTAAGCAAATCTTGCTATTTTTACATAACTTTAAATCTTTATTGAGCCCATTTCCTTTTTATTGTGTATTTCACTTCTCTCTTTATTTTACTGTCTGATACACCTTCCAGAGTGCAATGCTGCAATGTTTAGAATTATTTAAATTTCAGGGGGGAAAATGTTCTTGGAGTCCTCCTTTCTTTCCACTTGATCCCTATTTTTTTTAAATGGCTGAGCAGTAGCAGACTGTTCTGCTGGCATGAAAGGTTTGATAGTGATTCAGTAACAGACTGAAATAGCCCTAAGTGAGAACAGAGTTTTAAGGTCACTGTAAAGCTGCAAAGCTAGGGCAGAAGGAGAAATGTGAGGGATTTCAAATTTGATAATTCCTCTGAAAAAGAAATGGAGGTGGTTTTGGTTTTTTTGTCATGTATCTAATTAAACTGAAATCTTGGAAGGCAGAGGGCATGTTTTCCATAGCCCAGTGAGCATGAGTCTGTACAACAAGAATGATCTTTATAAAGCTCTTTCAGACACTGAGTACACATGATGACCTGATCCTTTCATTCTTATTTGCTAAGTTGTCACAGCACATATCCAAAAAGGAATGGCATACACTTCAGGGCCACCCATGACCCTGGTTCACCACAGTCCTCTGACATCTGTGGTGGCCTGGAAAGGAACTGTAGGAACAAGAGGAGTAGCAGCCCTGCGTCAAGGGAGATTGAGCTGGTGGGAAATGGTGATAACCTCAGAATTGTCTTCCAGTAAATCTCCACTTGGCTGTGAGTAGGAGGACTTCATTTAAAACTAGAGATACTGACAGGTGCTTTTATATAGGAGAACATCTTTTTTCTGCAAAGAACACCTTTTCACGTAATTTTCACTTCACTTTTGAGTATAGAGCACCAAGGCAGGAGAATGAGATGGTACTTAAACACAAGTGATCAGAAGTGGGTTTAGAAATACTTTTAGAATCGGACACGGTATGTCTCCTGCCATTGCTGCCTGAATACATGCTGTTATCTAATTTACCTTAGAAGAAGCTGCAGGAATATTCAAAGAGTTTCTAATATTGTTTTTCTGTTTGCAAGGGTGCTCACATGGCCCACCCTTGGTAAAACAGCCTGAGCAGCAACACCTGTTAAGACAGGAATGCGAGTTTGAGCATCCAAACTCTCTGAGAGTGCATATGCCACAGCTGATCCATTAGAGAGGATGATGACCATCAGCTGGATTAAACAGTAACCAGGGAGTTACACAGTGAGTTCTGAAATGAGGGAAGTGCCAATTTGGACAGAAATGTATGGGGCAAATGAAACTTTGTAACAAGTGGGAGAACAGTGGGAACAGAACAAGTAGTAAAAACTGAGGAGGTGAGTTTGACACAATCTGTTGCATGTTCATCCACTGGAATCAAAAACGCTGTCTGGGCCAGGCAGAGCATCCTCCCTGTCTGACCCTGCCTGCAGCCTTCATCCAGCTCAGGCAGTGACTGTGCAGGTGCAGCAGGTAGGGGCTCACATCTGGGTGTCTGTATGGGACCTTGTGTGGTGCTTCCTCCCTGGTGTGTGTATTAGCACATTGTAAGGTGCAGCACAAGTACACATTAAGAACCCACATCTCCTACAGAAGGTGTGTGTGAGAGGGAGACATTGTGTATAACCAGGGGTAAGTGCACAACTTTGTGTGCATAATTAGATCTTTAGATATTTGTTAGGTGTCTATTGGCATTTTGTCTATTAACAGTGTCTTATCTGTTGTGTTGCCAATGCTGAACCTGAATGTCTGTTCCACTGAATGCCAGTCAATTATGTTCTGTTCATAAATCAATAAACCAGTTTGATTGTGATTTAGTTTAAACTGAGTAAACTATGCAGTTTTTCCCTGTCACACCTTTAGGTTGTGATTGTAGATATTAAGTGGCATGTAATGTCATTATAAGTTACAGAAATTTTGTTCCAGTGGGAGAAGTTGGAACTTGATGTTCTCTGAGGTCTCTTCCTTCAATCTCAGTTGATTCTATGAAGAGACAAGTGTTGACAATGAGAAGATATTCTCACTATTGGTAGAGTGGGATAGGACACTTCCATGAAGATTGTTAGGCAAAGCAGTGACTGAATTCTGCAGGCTGTAATGATATCATTAAACTCTAGTGTGACAGCAAGCATGCTGTCAGAGCATGCTGAAATTATACTGGTCAGAAATGCTCTTTCACCAGTGGCTGATTAAGCTTCTATTGCTGGTCATCCTTAGTTCCCTATGGAATACACTGAATTCCTCAGATCTGTCTTCCTAACACAAAATGACTTCCAAACACTGTTCTCAAAATTATTCCCATTTGAACAAACACTGAATTTTGATGTCAAGCCTCCAAGTTGAGTAGGGAATTAATAAAGTCTTGATTGACTTATTCTGACTTCATACTAACTCTACTTTGTGCATGAGTTTTGGTCAAGACAGCTTCCTGAGGTCCCTTCCAACCTGTACTTTCCTGTGATCTTCTATCTTGATGTGCACTTTTGGTTCTACAGGGAATATGTGGTGATATTTTGGCTCTCTGGCTGTATTCAGAGCAATATTTGAGTGTGGTCACACCAGTTCTCAAAGCAATGGCTCTGCTTCTTAAATAAAATCCAGCTGTCTTTAGTTGCACAACTACTTAGATGTTTCTGCATTTCTTATGAGTAGGAGGTAAGGGTACCCTAGAGAGAACTTTTTTCTGCCTGCCTCAGAGGTCCAGTTTGCCTATGTGCTCTGTTTTTTTTAGAGGCTGGAGATGCCTAAACAAAGTCAGACATGACTAAAGGCATTAATTTTGAATTGATAGCCTATGGAAGAGGTGAGGAAGGGAAGAAGGATCAAGTTCCTGATTTTATTTCCATGTGGTTAGAGTAAGCTTAATCAATGGCTTAAGAAGATAAACACAAGACTGCAAAGGACAGAGTCTGGTCCCTTGCTTTGTGATTGAAGATGGTTTAATTGTATAGGCCTACATTATGCCTATACAAATATTGCTTCAAAGTTTCACTAGGGTAGGTGAGTCTTCTAATTTTCAGCTGAAATTTATTCATAGGAGATTTGGCTTAAGTAGTTTTAGCATTGCCATTTCAATCCTAGTTTAAGCTCAGCTGTAGTTGCACTTACCTTTGACTGTATTTCAAGCCCATAATAATCTGGCAAGTGGTTTAATCACCCAAAAGCAGTTTGACAAGACCTGAGCCAGTCTGAGCTTCATGACATCAGAAGATACAACATTTAAAACTGGAGAAATTACAGAACTCATGCCTGCAGCATGGAGTTTTACAGCTAATTGGTTTGAGCCACTGTCGCTGGGTTGGAATTCAAGCCTCTGAGCAATCTGTCTCAATGTTTTTCCAGCTCTCATTCTCCAGTTCTAAGACCATTTCTTGGAAATGGTGACTGAAAACACAACCCAGGCCAAAAAAAAATATAAACAAAATTAAAAAGGTAATTAATTCCAGCTGCATTTTAAGAAGAGAAAAAATGTTAACTGCTTTAAATGCTTTAGAATTCAGGTTTGATTTGAGATCTGTTCTGTAGACACACTACTTTTTATCCTACAGCAGTTTGCTAACTAAGCCAGGGATTTTAAGGGTATGTTATGTGGGGTTTTTGGAGCACACACAAGACAGATCTATGTATATGCCGTGCCAGTCAGACATCACCACTATGGGGTATTTGATCTGCGGCTGTTTTATGTCCATCTCCTTTGAGCATTTTGTACTATCACATCTTTTTTTCCTAATTCTTCATCTCCATTATCTTCATATGATCTATGTTTCCACTGCAGGGAACTTATAAAGCCAAGACATTTCATGAATCTATTAATAAGACTGTTGCTTACATGAATCCATGAGAAGCTCCTCTCTTTGCCCACTTTGCCATATAGTTCTTCTTTCTGCATAATCTTTTTCTTTGTAAAGTTAATTATCTATCTTAGAATTCTTTCACTTCTTCTCCATCTCATCATTTCTCATGTGATATTGAAACAAGTGCTTCTACATGGCCTAGGTTTATTTAAGCAAGAATTTGATCAATTTGCTCTGGGTGTTGGTTACCTTCTATAAAAACCAGTGAATGCCCACTAAGTCCCTCGGTATTTTTGTTTGCTTTTAATTTTGGTTGTTTTCAACATAGATCTTGAGTTGTATGTATAGGAAAGTTAATTTTTACGCACTGTTAATGTGAATTTGTTTTCTAACTAGACATGCAAGACACAAGGAATCACAAAATAACTTATTTGTAAAACTTCTTTTAAATACAAAAAGAAATAAATATATATATGAGTATGAAAGGGAAAAATCTGGAGAAAAAAAAGAGTTATGATGTAAAAACAAGCAGAGCACAGGGAAGGAATGTGTCAACCTAAATTGCCAGGCATTTGTTTGTTTGCTCATTTATCAAGGTTTAGAGAGGGGGAGGAAAAAAAAGAAACCCTTGTGTGTTGCAAGAGAGTTAGGGGAAGTGACTGCTGAAATCAAAGTATAAATGTTTTGCAAGGTCAGTCCCTGGCGCAGTTAGTGAGTAACACAGGAGTGGAAATAACACAAAGAAATCACAGAAAGTAGGCTACAATACCAAATGTGTTTGCTGAGTATCTGAATCTCTAGAATGTTGTTCCTGGGCTATGCAACTCTGCTCTTATGTTGGATGTATTGTTCTGCAGAAAGAGGTAAGATTTAATGTGAAAAAAAATAAACCCAAACCTGTTTCTTAAACTGTATGTGAAGATGGTAATCAAACCAATATGTAAAGTCATTCTAGCCTTTTTTAATGAACTTCTAACAACAATGATTGAAATTTCTTTGGCAGTATTCAGCACCTTTAGTGTTTAGTACCCTGTCATAGGTATTATTCCACCTATTTATTTGGATAATTACTGCTGTTATTAATCTGTTGCCCAAAGTTTTTAATGGTTACTGTCACTATAAACCAGAATCAGACAGCAAATTTTTTATTAGTTATGTTTATTAATTATTCTAACATCTGAAACCAATAATCAACTGGTATATTAAAAGAGAAAATATTCCATACATGTGAATTTCTCTCTGTCTGGAATAATCTGTGAGATGATCTGAGAAAGACAAATGATTACTAGATTGACTGAAAAGTTTATAAAATATCTGTTGACTGGCAGGCTGATTTTAGTCTATGCACTGAGATAAATGCCTACAGGTGTGCTTTAGTACTTGTTTAAAGAGGCAGCTAAGTATTCTGCATATCTTTTCAGAAGCCTCTGATATTTTCTGTTTCTCTGTTCAATTTATTTTTCTTGATTTGTGTTTATATTGCTTAATGTACGCTTAGTAATTTTTTTGCTTTCTGCCTGAGTTTGTTTACAGAAACCATTGAGAAAAGGGTACTGTGTGGTTTTGAGCTAGTGTGTCTTTGCTTGGTTCAGGTAGTTTTCAATTTTAGGTGAAGACCTTATTAATCGAAAGAGTCTGATGAATTTTACTTTGAAAAATTGAAAAATAAGAAAATTGCAGAAATCAATTTTATTATATTTAATGATCTAAATTAAATATACTTATAATAAATAGTTTTCCAAAGCAACTAATCAAGTCTAATTTGTTTGCAAAGAAATTCAGATATGTCCTGGAACTTGAAAAGTAAGTTTGCCTGAATTTGTACTTTGTATTCACAATGCTTTCTTTTGGTCAGGGAGATTGCAAAGGAATGTAAATGTAGCAAGATTGGACTTATCCAGGACAACTTTTACCATGGGTCATGCAGGATTCTTAGTTCAAGCTGCATGTGGAAAGTCTGCGTGGGTTGTTCCAAGAGCTGGGCTTTCGCACAAGGGCTAAAAATGTAGTTCTGCTTGGATTTGTAGTTTGTGTTTGACTTTATGGAAGTTGCTACCAGTATAATGGCAAAAAGAAAGCTGCTTGAGCTATTTCTAACTGAGGCCAATTCACATGTAAATACTGAGTGATTAATTCCACCTCTCCTGGTCTCTCACTAGAGGATTTGAAGGTATGCATGTAGTGCATGATTCCTAGTATAGAAATAAACCCCTCACAGTGCTGGTGAGTATATATATATATGGTTAGTGTATGATGCAATTAATACAGTCTTGAAGTGCATCCTGGGTTAGTGTATGATGTAATTAATACAGTCTTGAAGTGCATCCTGTCAGCAGATTTCTTCACCTCAAGCTACTAATAAACTACATTTTAAAAACCCCCAGTAATTAACTGTAGTCAGAAACATATATACTTACATACTGTGACACTTGATGGTAACACATAGTCTGACATCAGGGCTGGAGTGGGAAAGAACAGTCAGATTGGAGATAAAATTCAGAAAGAAACATGTCTTAGTAATGATAGAGACTGAGGAGATTATCTTTCATGCCTTTTTTTTGTTTTAAATGTCACCAAGGAGTAGGTAAGAGGCCCCATTCTGCACAACACTGAAAATAGAATGCAACTCAGAAGGAGGAATAGAGCAGAGAAGCATCTCCCTCTATTCAATTGTCTATTTTTTAAATCACAGAATTCAGTGTGCTCTCTCAGCTTGACAACTGAAAGTCCTAATTCCAAAGGGGTCTAATAAAAATACGTGGAATTAGAAAAAAAAATCCTTTGCACACCAGTACAAAGAACATTTTTGGGTTAACTAACCATTTTTAGCACATTTGAATGAAAGAACTAGCTAGAGGGTTCCTGCTCTTTTCGCTTATTCCTGCATCTTGCAAAACTGCTGTTAGAAAGTGAATGTGTTTTAATCTTGCTAAGAAAAGTATAAGCCCCTATTACATTATGATAGCAGGGTAGTACCCTCTAGTGCACAGGAGAAATGGTTGTCATTCAGATGTAATTATTTGTAGGAAGGAGCATACTTATTAAAGTAGTTGCAAAAAATGTGAACATGTAGGCATACACTTCCTTTAGCACCAAAGCTTGACTCATTCTTCTGGCTACTCAAAACAGCCAAAGTAAAGTTGTTAGATCTCAAATTTAACATCATTTTCTTTATATTTTCAAAATGCCATACAGAACACTTAAAATTATACAGTGGAGGTTTTTTCTTGTAACAAATATTTTTTCCTGATATTTAAACAATTTTATAAAATTATGCCCCTAATTTGGTATGATCTCCCCTGAATGAAATAGAGAGTCAGTGCTCGAGGGCATGTCTTTGTACAAATCAAGTAAAATTCACTTTCTGCACTGTGATGTGGAAAAATGAGCATTTAGTCTGCTCACTTTGTGTCAGAATTCCCAGCTACTTAATCTGCAGTTGTGGTTTCTGCAGTGTAGTTCAGTAAGCTATAATGCCACATCCCTCCCATGAGGAAAGATCCTCAATATTTTTCTTGTCCTATGTTTGGTCAGCACCCTGAAACCCATGAGAAAGCTTCAGTGAGGGTATTACTGCTTTCTCAAACGTGTGGCCCTACAGCTAACTGGTGAGAGGAATTCTCTGCCAGGTCTCTGCTGAGTAATGAATCTACTCACTAAGGAATTTCCTTCCCTGGTGGACATTTCTTTTCCCATTTATTTTCTATATAGAGATGTCATTTCTTTTCCAAGGCTTCATTTCTCAGGGGGTGTTTCATTTGTTCTTGATTAATTCTCACCTTTTACGTCCAGATGTAAAACAGATCTTCATGTAATTAGCTACACTGTTCAGGTTCTGCTACTCTGGATAAAGCCTCAAATAAGTATATTTCAGTCACCCAAGTATGGAAAATGTCATCACTGAAATCAGGTCAATTATTATAAACAACAACAAAATTATTTCTTAAAATCATTTAGTCTTTCATTAACAGCTTCCCAACATTTGTTTCTTTCCCCTTTAGTCTGACTTTTCTCATTCTCAAGCTGTTGAGGAACTTCTTAATAAAATTAATTCAGGCTCATTTGATGTAACTCATATGGGCTTGGCTGTACATTTTGTGTGCACTGAAGAAGGCCCAGGAAGGAGCTTTTGGGGAAGGACTGTAACATATTGAGTTAATAAGAAATATCAGACAACACCATCCACTCCCCAAACTGAGTTAAAATGCTTTGAAGCTAAAAAGCGTCAAAGTGAATATACTGAATTAATTATATAATGTAATAAGTAACTTACAAGTAATCTCATGGACAAGAGGAAATAAGTTTAGGAGTATTAGGTGATCTGAGCCTGGAGAAAAAGTTTAGACAAAGTCAAGGTGAGAGGAGATTTGACAGAACTTACATGAAATTAAGGTCAGTAAAGGTGGTAGTGGCTGGAGAAGATTGAAAGGAAATTCTACAGAATGCACAGTGCTGTTCTCTGTGATAATGGAAGGACAGGCATGGAGCAGCTCCTGCAGATGGAAAGGTAGGAGGTGTCTGTGGTTAGAACCAGGGCACCAATCTCATCTCAGTCTTGTAACTGTTTCATGACTCATCACTGTCCTGTGTGGTTTCTTGGCACTTGCTTGGCTATTCTCATGTCCTTCTAAATGTCTATTCATATTCCTACAAAATTCTTGGCATTTTCCTATTCCTATTGGATTCTTGGCAGTTTCCTATTTTGTGCTGATTAAGTAGAAAACATATGCTGGTTTGATCACAAATGTCCCCAGGATTTCTTGCTACAGTTTCTATTGTAAAATTACTTTAGTGTTTGTAGCATGTGCTTCAGTCATGAATATTTTTATTTAAATTTTTTAGCTTGTGAAGAACCTCCTCCTAGGAGGGTTAAAGAAGTGCCTACTAAAAGATGGGACAAACCTCCCTATCCACATGGTACTGAAGTAACATACACTTGTCGGCCTGGATATATGAAACTAGGACGAATCACATTTCAGTGTGTTAATGGAGCATGGGTACAACAGAGACCACTAACAGAATGCAAAAGTAAGTATCTATGCAAAATATGTGCAGACATTTAACCTGGCAGATCACATTTCTTGTCAATGATGTCAATGTGAAATTGCCATTTTGTATCTTTACCTGTCACTTACTTCTTTTAGTATTCTTGAAAATGTCATCCTAAAAAGTACATATCCTCAGAGAAATATTTGTTTCCTGTTCCTTTTCTCCAGATCAAAGGATTTATTTATTTTTCTTTACAGATCTTACTCTAGGCCAAACTTGTTAATACAACTTATGTTAAGACTGGTTCTTAGAAGCTTCCTTCCAAAATTTTATTAAATGTCTAATGCAGCTGAAATTTAAACTCTCAGCAGAGTAAAGCACTAACCTAGCTTCGGAATGCAAATCAAGGGGCAACTTATGTCTATGACAATTTCGTTCTAGGAAAGACATAATTTCTTGGAAGTGAGAAATTATTTTCCCTTGCCTGTTCTTTTAAACTGCAATTCAAAATTAGGATGAGAACTGCTATTTATTATCTCTAGTATACAGTGTTAAGAGTTTAGAAGTACCTCACATGCTTATGCAGAATTCATTAGTGCAGAAACTAAAGTTTATTGTTGCTAGTCAGCACATACTTCTTTTCTGTAATAAATGAGTTTTCAACGCAAAGGAATTTCAGAAACATGAGGGTTTTTTCTTGCATATCTTAAACAAAGCTTTTTGCTAGTAGAATGTAAATGCTTGGTTTGATAATATAAAATTGCATCCCAGGTGTCATTCGAACAGGGATGAATAGAAATCATGAATAAGAATTAATGATAAAGTTGCTACTAGTTCATTTTACATTTTTTATTTAGTTACCACCTCGGGGTTTAGGTGTATTTGTGTAACTACTCAGTGAACACGGATGTTTCAAATTATACAAAATTTGGTGCTGTTTTCAGCACCATGTTTTAGCAAATACTGCCACCCAGTGAGCAGCTGCTGCCACCGGCAAGGAGCGGGCAGAAGAGGAGAAGGGATGCTCTGCCACAGGCTAGGGGAACATATTCCCTTTGCAGGATAGGCCACACCAGACAGCAAAGGATCACGAGTTGTCGGTTTTCTCTGAACCCCACTGGAGCGGGTTTAGGGCTGTAGTGGGTTGACCCTGGCTGGATGTCACACAGCCACCAAAGCTGTGTTCTCAGTCCCCTCTGCAAACAAACAGTGGAGAGAAAATATAATGGAAAGTTCATGGGTTGAGAAAAGGACCAGGAGAGATCATTCATTGAATACCATCACAGGCAAAACAGACTCAGTCTGGGGAGATCAAGTGATTTTATTACTAACAAGATCAAAGTAGGATAATGAGAAAATAATACAGACCTTAAAACACCACATTCCCCCACCCCTCCCTCCTTCCCAACTCTACCTCCTCCCCCAAAGTGGCACAGGGAGACAGGGAGTGGGGCCTATGATCAGTTCATCACACGTGTTTTCTGCCACTGTTCTCAGGGAGAGGACTCCTTGCCCTGCTCCAGCATGGGGTCCCTCCCACAGGGAACAGCTCTCCTTGAACTTCTCCAATGCGAGTCCTTCCCGTGGGCTGCAGTTCTCCACAAACTGCTGCAGTGTGGGTCACTCTCCACAGGGTGCAGTCCAGTCCCTCAGGCACAGCTCAAACACAGGTCCCCCACAGGATCACAAGTCCTAACAGGAAACCTGCTTCAGTGTGGGTCTTCTATCTCCATGGGTTTGCAGGTCCCTGCCATGAACTTGCTCTAGCAAGGGCTCCCGATGAGTTCACAGCTTTCTTCAGGAGTCCACCTGCTCTGGTGTGGGTCTCCTGCATGGGCTGCAGGTGGATCTCTGTACCCTGTTAACCTCCATGGGCTGCAGGGGCACAGCTGCTTCAGCATGGTCTTCACCACAGGCCACAGGGGATCCTCAGCTCCAGTGCCTGGAGTGCCTCCTCACCCTTCTTCTCCGCTGCCCTTGGTGTCTGCAGAGTTGTTCCTCTCACATATTCTCACTTCTCTCTGGCCGCTATTACTTCTGCGCAACAACTTTCTTTCCTTCTTGATTATGTTATCACAGAGGCATTACTACCACCACTGACTAGCTCAGCCTTGTCACAGTGGTCCATCCTGCAGCCACTGGTATTGGCTCTGCTGGACAACAGCTCTTCGTTGGCAAAAAACAAAGATGTTGATATGCCCCAAGAAATTAATTGCCTTGGTCAGCAAGGACCAGGAAAGATTTCTTCTAAGAAGGGTTAACAGGTTTTAGCTACGCAGTTTGTTTTGCAGTCTGTATTATAGCATCAAAAGGGAGTGTGAAGTAGAGGGGTGGTATGTTCATCTTTGCCATTCTCTTGATAACACGGAGCAAATAGTTAGGGTCAGATCATAATGAAAATCCTTTGAGCCAATGCACTCAGGACCAAAAGACTTCTGTGGCCTCAGGTCATCCCTCTTTACTCAGCACAATCCCTGTCAGACAGAAAATTTCGTTTCCATCATGAATGGATTCTGTAGTGGGGGCTTTGGACCAATTTATGTCATAGGTGTCTGAAAAGCTGCAATCAATTTATCATAAAACTTAAGATGTTTTCACTCTTTTTAAAGGAATGAAGCCTGCTAATTTCTTTGGAGGTTTCTTGGGGTTTTTGAATTAGCAGATCCATACTGCAGTATATTCTCAATTACAATAGTGATAAAAGAAGGGGAGGCTAATCAAACTAGTGCTGAGCATTTTTTACTTGCAGCCCTTTATCGCTACTAAATACTGGAAAAGTGTTATCTTTCACATTCCTATGTATGGTGTAAGTAAGTTTTTTTTTCTTTGTCTTTTTTTTTCTTTAACCAGACAAGCCCTGTGGACATCCTGGAGATACTGAGTTTGGTTTCTTTGAACTTACCAGTGGAAAAGAATTTGTATTTGGTGCCAGAGTTGAGTACAGATGTAATGATGGGTAATACTTGTTTAATTCAGTGTATGGGAATTAACATAAAGTGTTAATTATAGTGTCAGTTATAGATTTTTTTCTCTGTAATGCAGCTGCATCTTGCTAATATTTAATGCTTACTTATTAATTTGAATTTCTGCAATTACAGTAATACTAAAAATAACCTTCTTCTGTCTGGTGCTATTGGAGTGACTGAATTCATGCAGTTGAAGCTGTCATCCAAATTGTCTAAGATGCTTAGGGCTGTAGCTAACTTGAAATCATGTCTGTCTGAGTAGAAAACAAAAATAGTGGCCTGTCTGTAAAGCTGCATCATGGCTGCACCAGCTAGCCAGTTCAGATGGAAGTGCAGCTCTGTATAATGGAATACATGCTCTCAGTAGACAACCAGGATACTGTCGTATTAGAGAAGTCCTTAGGCCATACAACAGGGTCTCCACTTCAGAACCACAGCTCACCAATCCTGCCTCAATCATTTTTGTGCATTGTGAAGTGAAATGTATTGTTAAAAATGTTTGAAGGAAGATATTTCTGGTATTTATTTTACTCTTTAACACTGCATGCTCAAAATAAATTTTTCTCTTCCTCGTCTATTGATCTTCTCCAGTGGAAACTGCAGCAAGTCCAACAGATAGTATTGTGCTTGGTTAAATATGCCTATGACTAGATTCTTTTCTCTTGAAACACAAATGGTACAGCCATGCTTCTGCAGTTGTTACATTACTGGAATCTAGTCTGAGTTGCACAAAGTTCCAAAATCAATATTCTCCTTAATGCTTTAACTTCAGCTCCCCACTGTCATTTCACACTAACTGTTCCTTGACTGCATTTCAGACCAAGCAGAAGCCATGGCATTGTGGCCATGCTGCCCTCAAACTAAGATAATAGTAGCTTATCAAAGCATGGCACACATATGGTTTGGATTAAGTCCTTCGTGGGTGCTATCACAAGGCTTTTAGTCATACTAGAACACATGCAATGGAAGTTTTACTCTGCTTGCTATTGACTGTGTAAATTACCCCTAGGTTATTTGTTATGTAGTCAACGTTTGTTATTGCTTCCTACTTTCTGATTTTATTTTATATTTTCCCATATACAATTATAAGAAAACAAATAGGGAAGATGCAGGTCAAAAAACTACTCAGTTTTGTCACATTTTATTTAGTGTGTGCTGGAACATCTGAAACTTCCTTCCTTTGCTTCAAAAACAGCAGCAGTGCTGTTTCTGTCACATAACAAGACTGTGTTTTAGCATTGTTTACTTTTTATTTGGTAAGATACCAGATGCTCAGCCCAAGAAATTACCGTGAGTGTCAGGCAGATGGATGGAGCAATGACATCCCTCATTGTGAAGGTAAATGGAGTTTGACATTTAATTCTCTATTAGACTGTCTTTTGTTTGTCTGACACTGTCTAGAACATGTCTGTGATCACTTTACTAGTATTAATTCACGTATGTTTAAATTCAGGTTAGGCAGCAGTGAAACTCTTACAATGACTGCTCAGCTATTTTAATCCAATAAACACTCAAGCTTTTGTTAAAAAACCATTCATGAAATGGTGTCCTGTCACTTCCAGGCTGGCTTAAAGCTGTGCCTCACCTAAAGACCCTGATAGAGTTGCTGCCTGCAAAACATGGTTGCCAGGATGATGCTTTTCAAACTTAGGTGAAGGCTTGTGTGTTTTTAGCTAGTTTCCTCCTCCACTCTTGTGAATATTCTAACGATTAAGATTTTGTTACAAGTTCTTCTCCCAGTTAGCACACTGTGGAAGACTTTCTGTAAGTAAGAAGAGAGCAAGAGAAACTCAAGTATCAAGACTTAATGGACCAGGTGGCTCAGATGCTGCTTCTCTGATTTTGGAAACTTTTTCACCAGTTTCCAACCTGTATGATTATAAAAATAAGGTTTCTTTCTTCTCAGAGATAATTTTTAACCGGCCTATATTAACATATGTGGGCCATGGTGACTTTTTTTTCTATATGTTAAGCGTCTGATGTCGGGAAACATTCTCTAAAAATCAAATGAAAGTAGGTATCTTTCTCTTATCTAGTTTCTCGTCTGTGCTTTGACATTTCCTCGAACTCAGATACTTCACAATTAGTATACGGGATTTTGAGTGTCCTCAAATTTAGGCATACAGGTCTGTCTGCACAGTACAGAGAAATGTTTTCCAACAATTTTGTCACATGTCACCAAGATACTGCAATTTCTAAGTCTCCATAAGATTTTTCTTTTGTGGTTGAGTTTTCATCGCAACAGGACTGTCTATGAAAGAATTTGTATAACGTCCTAAATGTGAAGAACATAGAATACAGAATATAAGTTCATGGGAAAGACTTATACAGTGGTGGATGTTTTCAGAAAGAAGTGGGAGTCTTGATAGATAAAATATCAGCCACTTTCATACATGCTAAGTAATATCTATGTGAACATTTAACAATGAGCTTTGATAGGCATTTCCCCTTTAACAAGAGAAATCTGGTGGCATACGTCAATTCTTCCTTTTTCTGCAGGCACAAAATTGGGAGGTACAACAAGTCTAAATTTATGGCTGACACTGTGTTTATAATTGTTCTGATGTCCTTAACTAGGATTTTAGTTAATAACTGAACTGTTGTAGTCAGTCTGTAACACAACATTTTTCCAGATATCTGTCTATAGCAATTTCAGTTTGGTACAGCTCTGAACGAGCTAATTTTGGCAAATTTAAATGGCCTTATGTGTCAGTCAAGGCTCATCTAACCATCCATAGAATGCACAGGATCATAGGATAATTTACATTGGGTGAGACCTCAAGAGGTCATCTACTTCAGTGGGTGCTCTGTGTTTAACCTTCAAGGGCAGAGAACAGGATGACAAGAGCTGATCTACAAGCTTCTTCCTATGACAGTCTGTCTATTTGCTTACAGGTTTGTATTCTATCTGCTGCAAATGGTATCTGAATGTATAACTAGAGTGTGTATTTTTTAAATGTGTAACGACACTATAGTGAGTTTTCTCTATTTTAATTTTTTTTGTGTGACAATTTATTTTACAGAATAGACCTCAAAATGGCTTTTTTTTTCTCTTCCTTTTGTTTTCTTTTATTTTTCCAGTGGTTAAGTGTTTACCTCTACAGGCACCAGAAAATGGAAAAATAGTTATGACTGGTGTATTTGATCTAGACCAAGAATATTACTTTGGCCAGGTTGTAAATTTTGAGTGTAATGCAGACTACCACCTTGTTGGAGCTGAATCTGTAATTTGCTCTTCTAATGGAAAATGGAGCAGTGATGTGCCTCAGTGCAAAGGTAAAAAGGATGCTATTTCATATATGTAATTAAGAAGCTTTATTCTCACAGGCACTTAGGACTGGTTACCATATGGGAAGCTACAAAGATTTCACTTTATTTCACAGCAATTAAGCATACTTTGTCTGTAAGCAATCTCTATTGCACATATGAAGATGTAGGATAAGAAACAGAATAATATTGGGTGCTAATATAGTCATAATAGACCATCTGTTCCACATTTTTGCTACAAGTTGTATGTTTTGCCCAGCTGCAGTCAAATTATTTGAAAATAACTTTGGTGTGTCTACATAAGATTCAGTCACATCAGTGTTGATTTAACCAAAGCAATTAAAAACAATTTTGATTCTGTGAACCAAGTTAAATAAACAAGTAGGATTTTAATTCTTAGGGTATATAGAATACAAAGCAATCATGATGGACTTCTCTTTCTTCACACTGATGTGTTTTGACAAGTAAGAAGGTTCATGTTTAGTTTTTACAGAATCATAGAATCACAGAATAGGTGAGGTTGGAAGGGACCTCTGAAAGTTCCTCGAAGCAGTTAGCTAGGGCAAGTTGCTCGAGGCCATGTTCAGTCAGCTCTTAAATATCTCCAAGCCTCTCTGGCTAATCCATTACTGTGTTTGAACACTTTCAAGTAAAAATGTTTAAGTGGTATTTCCTGTATTTCAATTGATGGCCATTGCTTCTCATAGTATGGCTGGTTGCTAAAGAGAAGGGTCTGATTCCATCATATTTGCTTCTGCCTGCCCCCTCAGGAATCTACACATATATCATATTTGGCCTGCCCCATCAGAGTCAGGAATCTACACATATGAAAAAGACCCTCCTTCCTCCTCCAAGCCTTCTAGACTCTCTTAACCTCTTTTTCTGTCAGTTTTTGCAATCCCTTAGTTATTTTCATATCAGAGTCAGGAATCTACACATATGAAAAAGACCCTCCTTCCTCCTCCAAGCCTTCTAGACTCTCTTAACCTCTTTTTCTGTCAGTTTTTGCAATCCCTTAGTTATTTTCATGGCCTCTTTTTCTCTGTCAATTTTTGCAATCCCTTAGTTATTTTCATGTTCCTTCACTGAATCTGCCCCAGTATGTCCATATCTGTCCTCTATTGTGAAGTTCAGACCTGGACAGACGTAGAAGGGAAGTGTCTCTTCATTCGATCTGCTGGCAACACTCTTCCCAGTGGAGCCCAGGATGCTGTTCTCTTTGTTTGCTGCAAAGGCACATTACTGGCCCCTGTTCATCTTGACCATCAGGACTACTAACATATTTTCTGCAAAATTACTTTTCAAACCAGTCAACCCCACGCTGCCTTGCCTGGGATTTGCACTAGCGGGAGATGATCATGGGATTGGATTGTCAGTATGTAAGAATGAATCCCAGGAAGATTATGGTAACCATCAAGGTTTTTTTAGATGACTTCTATGTTATCTGATCGGGAAGTATGTGTTTAGAAGAGAAGAGTACATAGGCCAGGATAGCACATATATCTGTGGTTTGTTTGCAATTTCAGTGCTGCATATATTAGGTAGAGATTTTTACAGAGAGTAGTCAGGCATTGGAATGTGCTGCCCGGGGAGGTGGTGGATTCACCATCCCTGGAGATTTTCAAGATGAGACTGGATGCGGCACTGAGTGACATGGTCTAGTAACGACGGTAGGGTTGGACTCAATGATCTTTGAGGTCTCTTCCAACCTGATTTATTTTATGATTCTATGATTTTGCTGCTTTTTTGCACAGCATAAACTGGCATTAAACATATATGCTTATAACATTTACCGAATGTAGTGAATTTTATTAAACAATGACAGTTCCACTGAGCTATTTTTTCATCCTAAAGACAAAGTAAATTCAGCAAAGGAATCCAAGAGAACTCTTTGGTGTCCTGCTCTGTGACCTAGGAATCTAATCCTTGAATATTTTCTGCCTTTATGAATGCATTTTTTGGAAACGGCAAGATCTTGGTGGTTTTACTGGGTTTGGCAAGGAGCTGGGAATGCTGATGTTCTTTTATAGATAATTTAACCTTCTACTGTCAGTTTTCCAGACAATTTAATACTTTTTTTCCTTTTGATGTCATGATTTAACTAATCCTCTGCTGGCTATGAGAGAGCTTTAGGTTTGCTTGAAATTACAAAGAAATTAAATGATCTGAAAAATGGAAAACCCTAAATTCCAGCTAGCCTACTTACTTATTTTGGAATGTCCTCTGCCTTGTATATTGATTATGAGATCCATTAAAATCCAAAGCAAAGCCCTGAAATGTGTCTTGTGTCTCACAAACTAATTTGCAGCTGATGCTGTTGTCCCTGCTTGGAACCCACAATCAGGTCATTGAAGAGTTCCTAAATAATTTTTAAAGTTTCCAAATGCAAAAGTTTTTATGCATTCAAATTTAGAAGAAGCCAAACCAAGCAATCAAAAATCCTAAATTATATTCTGGTAGGAATTTATTCTTAGCAAATAAAAATAAGCAAAAATGTATGTATTTTTGGCTTTCTCAATTTCAGAGGTCATCTGTGATGTGCCAGAAATTCTGCATGGACGTGTACATTCTGCAAAGCAGACTTACAGGAAGTCTGAATACCTGCAGTTTGCCTGTGATCGTGGATACGCATACGGTGAAAGATCAGAGGCACAATGCACTGAAACGGGATGGAATCCACGCCCCTATTGCACTGGTTAGCCTTGCCTAAAGTAGTTTTGCACATTTGTTGGATCTGAAAGTAATTTCAGAGATTTGTCATAACAAAAGTTAGTTTATTCATAACAAAAGAAATCCAGCTACATCTGACCAATATGCCATGGAGATCTGGAAGGATTAAGTTCTAAAGGGACCAAACAACTGGATTAAAGTTTTCCATGGAGAGCAGTAGCAAAACCAGTTAATTCAATCTTTTGTTACTTGAGTGTAGTTAAATAGGTCCACAAAGCAACAGTTACTCCAATATATTGCATAGACAAGACTAATGTTGAAATACTTTATGCAGCATTAGTAGCTGTTGTTATTGTATTTATTTTTTTTTTATGATTCTGAATTAGTGGGGAGAATATAGGAAAAAGATTTCTTGGGTTAGGAAAAAGATTTCTTGGGTTAGAAAAAAGTCCTAATTTGAGCAAATGAGAAGGATAAAGCTGAACCTCTTTGCCTTCTACAAAATAAAATAAAAGTGTTTTATCTAGGGACTAGAAAAAATCAGACCCTAAAAAGAATATTTAAATAAGCAAGGGGGAAAAAAAGTATTAATACCAGAGAAATTCAAACTACAGAAGGAATCTGAAATTTTTAATGGCATGGGAAAATTGTCATTTGAAACCAGCTTCTTAGAAAAGTGGTAAAAAGTCCTATCTCTTCACATCAAGTCTGGGTACATTCTTAAGTGTGTTTAAAATGGATGCAAGTGGTACAAGTCAGTGACTGTACTGTGTGCTGGAAGACTGCGAAAAGAAATATTTATTTGATACCAGATGAATTGCAGCAGTGTGAATGAAATTGGGGAAAGCTAATAGTCTTAGCTTAATGACCTGTTTATGAATCACAAGCAGTTTTTTCAGGAAGAAATACAAGTTAATGCATCTTCAGGTCTTCCATGCTCAGTAGTTGAGATTCTGTGTCACCATAACCAAGACTCTGCTACTTGTAATCAAAGGACTAAGCACTCAGTGAAATATCACTCAGCATCTCACCCTCTAGGAACATTTGAGACAATAGAAAGTTGCTTGACCTTCTGAACTGACCTCTGCATTTTGTCTGAGTGTCCTGATGAGTCTTACTCATGAGCAGACTGAGCACCTGGTTGCTATTTATTATATCCATTCTTTAAAATTTTAGACTACTAGTTCTGATCAAACCAGTTCCAAACAAAGAGGACCAACTCAAAAATGATCCCTCTGTCACTGATGTCACTTCAGTAATAAATTGTTAGTGTACTGTGCAGCTTTTCAGAAATGACTTGAAATTACAAAAGTATGTTTCAAAGTATCTTTCAAATTTAAATCCTGGTAAGCTGCCTTTCAAGAGCTCATCTGAAATAATAGGGTAGTGTTGTAGGAAGAACAGTCTGTAGTTGCTGTGGCCATTTCCAAAGGAGTTCCAAGCAAATGTGAAGTAGTCCAGTTTCAGAAGGATAAGTAGTCTGCCAATGGCCATGAGCATGTGAGCTGAAAATTGCAATGGAATTGTAGAGCTGGATTATGCATAAAGCTGAAAACAATAGCACTTTCTACACAGCCATTATGTCACGAATTGTGTACGCCATAGATTTGAAGTTCACTAGCTAGCCCTAAGAACCATGGACATGAAGTGATGTATAAACAGAAACCAAAGTAACATGGTATGCATGAATCCTGACTCTGTCCATGACCCTTAGCCTAGGATGAAGACAGAAATTTGTTTAATGTCATCAGAACTGAAACTGCACAATCACATTAAGCACAATGTTCAAGCTTGACATCAGAAATTGCCTGAGAATATCTATAAATTAATAGATTTACAATGCTAAAGCTCCCTATTGCTTTTAACTCTCAAATGCCTTTTGAGCACTTTAGATGGCAAATCCATAAGTTCCGAGGCTAGTCCTGTTTGACATCAGCCCTCTGGGTCATGGATTTTAGTTTAGTTTCATTTAGTTACAGCACTTGAAGACTATATTTAAATCTCCAGATCCCACAAAAAGAAATATGCATGTTATGTCCCAACTGAAACAGTTTGATGTAAATTTCTGGGAAATCATTAGTGCCTTGAATTGTCTTCAAGAAATTGCCAAACACTTGAAACTGGAAAAAAATGTTGGCAACAGGGCAACATTGTAGGATGTTATGTACCACCCACCTTCCTGGGACCTCTTCCAGAAAGACTCCTTTAGAAATAAAGGGTTGTCAGTCCTGGTGCCCACTCAGTTCTTGACCTTTCTGCTTAAGGATTAGCAATGATACTAATTAATAT
>NW_008654665.1:0-4630 GCF_000695815.1 Acanthisitta chloris
AAGCCATGGGCTGCAGCTTTGTCAGGAAAAGTTGTTTCCTTTGCTTTTTGAAGTAGTATATTGTGCTGGTAAGCATAAACCAAGCTTTTATTAGTGAATCCTTTACAAAGCTCAGCTGCAGCAAGATGACAGAGTAGCTATTACGTGTAATTGCTCCTTGCTGGAAAGCGACGTGACTAATGTTTGGAGGTTTGCTGCTGCTACCTCATACCCATTTGGCAGAAGGGCAAATTATAGGGCACTTGAAATGCAGATCTGTGTTTCAGGTCCCACAGTCCTGCTGCCACGTGCAGCCAGACTGGAGGGCACACCAGAGGCACAGGTGTTGTCCCTGTCACTTGTTTTGTCACCCATCACACAGATGCATTAAAGTGCTTCACCAATACCTATGGTCAACACATTCCACAGTATTCAAACTGAATTTCAGGGTGTTTTCCTAACTACTTCTTTTTGCTTTAATTAAACCTCTGGCTGCTGGTGCATACACCACAGACTTATGAATGAAACACACCAGATGAGAAACACTAGAACTGCTTCAGAGTACAGGCTGACTTGGACATAAAGGGGGTAAAGGCAAGCAGGATATACCTTGTGTAAAACACAGGTCAGAATCACAAATTTGCTCTGATGTTAACTGAAAAGAGAGGAATGTATATGCTTATAACAAAGTGATACAATCTTGAGAAACACTATCAAAAATATTGTCCCCAAAATAAACTTCTGCAGAGCAATAAAGTAGCATCTCATGTCAGAACCCCAGGACCCTACTGTGACTGCACAGAGGTGTATGAACTGGGAGAGCCTCTGTGGGGATGAGTCCTTGGTAGGGTGACAGCAGCAGAGTCCCTAAACATGAGAACACAGAGCTTATCTGTTTCAGCAGCAGATTGGATGTTAGGCAAAAATGTTTTCCCTGTTAGGGTGTTCAGTAATAATTCTATGATTCAAGCAGAACACTCTAAACTGATTATGGAAATTACACCAATGTGCTTTTGCCTATAATTTTATATGCACTTGGGGAAATTCGTGAAGACTTTCTAGACCACAGAAACCCAAATGAGGCAAAGCTGTAACAGTGAAAATGCCAGGCACAAAGCAGTCCAGGATGCAACACACATTAAGGATGAGCCTACCAGATTACTACCCTACTTATTGTAAATGTTGTCATTCTAATTAGAACAATTATGAAATGCTGATATAAATGGTTATTTACAAAACATTTATTGAAGTATCCATCTTCTTCCAGGAACTAAGGAAGATAAATGAGTTAATGCATATGCTCACCTCAGCTTACTCTAATATCAGACATGGCCTGTAAAATAACAAGCTGAGTGTGAGTGCTGTACACAGGTTCTGGTGTTATAGAATCATAGAATCAACCAGGTTGGAAAAGACCTCCAAGATCATCAAGTCCAACCCTACCGTGGTTACTAGCCCATGGCACTAAGTGCCACATCCAGTCTCAGCTTGAAAACCTCCAGGGATGGTGAATCCACCACCTCCCTGGACAGCACATTCCAACGCCTGATCACTCTCTCTGTAAAAAATCTCTTCCTAATATCCAACCTAACCCTCCCCTGGCAGAGCTTGAGTCTGTGCCCTCTTGTCCTGCTGCTGGTTGCCTGGGAGAAGAGACCAACCCCCACCTGACTCCAACCTCCTGTCAGGGAGTTGTAGAGGGTGAGAAGGTCTCCCCTGAGCCTCCTCTTCTCCAGGCTGAACACCCCCAGCTCCCTCAGCCTCTGCTCATGGCACTTGTGCTCCAGTCCCTTCACCAGCCTCGTTGCTCTTCTCTGGACCTGCTCCAGCACCTCAATGTCCCTCCTGAGCTGAGGGGCCCAGAACTGAGCACAGGACTCAAGGTGTGGCCTCACCAGTGCCTTACTGGTCGAACCTTACTCAGGTCTCCAAACAGAAAAACAATTTTCAGAAGCATTATTTAATCTCTTTATAGTTCCAACAGTTTGCTCTCCATGCACTTACTCCCTCAGTTTGGCATCTGCTCAGTTCCTAAGTCAAGCATGGGAATAATTGTGCCAACTGTACATGGAAAACATTTAATAACACTTAGACATCTTTATGCTGTTTTTTGTCTGCAGAACTAGCTAAATGTAACTTTTAATGCCACTCATTTTTCTTCTTACAACTAATTCAAAGTCAATTTCTTCACCTTTGGAAGCAGAGGTGGAAACCAGCCTCATGTGCAGAGAATGTACTGACAAAGGTGGTTTCATCATGTAAAAGCCTCATTTTCCCTAGTCAAAGTTTTCAGAACAAGCAGTGACATATCCAGATCCTTCTGCAATGACCCAAACAAGGGAACTAAGTGAGACAGTCAGGACTGACTTGGCTGATAAGTGGGAGCTGCTGACAGCAGGATGAGCCCTGCTGCAGGGGGATAAGAATTGTCTCCTCCTCCTGTTGTCCTTTGCAAGGAATCACAGGATCAGTTAGGCTGGAAGGGACCACAATGGATCATCTGGCCCAACCTCCCTACTCCAGCAGGGCCACCCTAGAGCACATGGCTCAGGATTGTGTCCAGATGGTTCTTGAACACCTCCAGTGAGGGAGAATCCATGACCTCTCTGGGCAATTTGTTCAGTGCTCAGTGACTGCACAGGAAAGAAGTTCTTCCTTGTATTCAGATGGAAACATGAAGGAACATGATGACTGAAATGGGTATGGAAGCAAGAGGATCCAAATCAAGCAAAACTATATTTCTGTGCATATGGACAGGGGGAGGAGAAGCTGGATATAAGTCTTACCCACTTTCTTATTTTAGTAACTATTATGGTATTAATTTTCTTCAAATAAAGCTGCTGGTTTGTGGCTCCTGATTTTTTAATGGATTAGCAGCCTCCTCACTACCATTTCAGGTGCCTGAATTCCCTGCTGCTCTGCACAGCTCTGTACAAGTAGTAATTTTCCCATTCCCATTAGGATCTGCTGCTGTTACAGCCACCTTCACTTAAATTCCTCCAGAGTCCATCCACTCTCATACTCACTCACCATATCCTGGCTGCTACTTAAAAAAAAATACAACCACGAGCCTAAATGCTGCAGTGATCTAGCACAGCTGCTAGAGCAAGGCTGCAGCTGGCCCTGTCCTGGGGGAATGGAGGCCGTGGGAGAAGGGCCATAGACACTGCTCTGCCTGGGAATCATAGTGTAATCCGGAAATCATCTCTTCAAACCACCCACTTGTTGCTGCTCTGGCTGCAGGCCACTCCAGTGTCATGGAGGGAAGGACCTGCAAGTCATCTCTTCACTTCATCAGGCACAGGAATCAATATCTCTTTGCTACGACAAGGAGCTACAACAGCCACATTTCCAGGAACAAATAAGCAGAGCTGTACCTGCCTGGGCTGAAAATAGCCCCATGCCTCATCCTTTCTTTCATATCAGCTTGGAAATTCTACAGTCTCTCAGCAGGAGAATCTGAGAGCTTCACACGTGACTGTGGATCCACTTTGGTTTTGACTAAGAGCTTTTTTGGTTTAAGTTTTGACATAGACTTGCAGAATCAGTTAGGCTGGAAGGGACCACAGTGGGTCATCTGGTCCAACCTCCCTACTCCAGCAGGGCCACCCCAGAGCACATGGCTCAGGATTGCACAGCCTCTGTCACATGTCTTTGAGATTCCTTCCAATCCAAACCATTCCATGATTTTGTGAAAGAAAAGTCATAGACTCTCTCAAACCAAACTTTAAAAGAATTCTTGCCCCTTAACAAGCAATTCCTTGAGGTATGCACAGCCCTTACTGCTACCAGATTTCAAGGCAATGAACTGAAATCCATATGGATTTCCCAAAGGTTTACATTTCCCTATCCCTAGAGAGTTATAGAACGATTAACAGATCATAGAATAGCCACAGAATAGTTTGGGTTGGAAGGGACCTTCAAGATCATCTAGTTTCAAGCCCTCTGCAACCTTTCACTAGACCAGGTTGCTCAGAGCCCCATCCAACCTGGCCTTGATTTGAAGTACATTTAGTGCTAGGAAATTCAGGCCTGGCATTTATTTGGAGAGTAGCAGTTTATATTTGTAAGTGTGTGTGTATATATACATAAAGCAAATAAACAGCTACTTATATGTAGCAGCTAATCTTTCACTGATCACCTCAGCTTCTCACTCATATAGCAACACCTACATGGAAAAATCCACAATAAAGAGCTTTGTGTCTCTTCACAAATTTAATTTCACAGCAGAGGCTCTTCAGAATTAGCCTCATGGTTCTGGGAACCAGTTCAAGACAAACTGTTGCAAGTAAAAATGTATTTGCCATAAGGTGCTTGGATTTTCTGAGCTGTATCAATGTAACTGGGAGATAATTGTACCTGAAGTTTCTAGACCATGGGGTTAAGGAAGCATCTCCCAGTACTGCAGCAAGGTCAAAGTGGAAGACACTGTACTTCTCGTTAGAACATATTTACATTAAACAAAGTCACCCCAAAATGTTTAAATATATGCACTGGATGGATGGAATGAGGAACATCAATGCAAATCTAGCACACCATTATCAGCCTCAGATCAGGCTTGAACACAGGAGATAACCTGGCTCCTCCCAGCCTGAAATGGCAACTGTACTACACCTTTTACCTGCATGGTCTTGCCCTGGCTTAGAGGCAG
>NW_008654665.1:4798-6354 GCF_000695815.1 Acanthisitta chloris
ACACATGAAATGGATCTTAATCTCTGAAAGAAGAGACACTGAAAAGTGCTTACTTGATCCATGTACGTAACACCATTGAGACAAAAGCTCCAATAAAACTCCACACAGCCTTCTGAATTGCATAACAAGTGTGCTGGGAGTTCACAAGAGGTCAGGTCCTCTCTCTGGATCTTACTGTCACAGGTATTTTGGTCTCTAGCACTGTGGGTGTTTGTTTTGTGGCTTTAGACACAGACAGGTGCCTGATGTGCTCTGTAAGAGCACCTATGCTTTTCATGAGCTATGGGAAACTCCCCAGAGCACACCACACGTTCCACAGGTGGTGAGAAGAGCCCTGAACTGACACAACACAAAGCATTCAGTTTAGAGACAAACACTGTGCCCTTCCAAGACACTTTTCCTGGGACGTGGGGACTGCAGAGCAGTCTCTCTAGGAGCCAAACCCCTGCTGGAGGCAGGGCTGGGCTGGATCTTGCAGACTAATGTGGAAGATGTCCAAAAAAACCTTTTGGGCTCATGTAGCCATTCCAACTTCACCACCCAGAGAACTAATTTGTCTGTAGAAATATTTTTGTGGGGTCTGAAAACTTGTTTCCAAAAAGGGTGAATTTAGGGGGAAAAAAATCAACTTGAGTGTTCTTTCCAGCATCACTAAACTTGAAGCAATTTGCTCTCTGAGGACACAGAAGGGGAAGGAGCTGCTCAGCAACACTTCTCAGAACTACTGAGTGTCTCACTAGTTGTAAAGTGTAATAAAGGTCGATTTGCATTATCGAATGAATTACTTGCATTGTTTCCTTCTTATCAGTGATTTACATGTCAACAGACAGGCAAAGAGGCAATGGTATCATGAACTGCTCCTGTGTCACTTGGAGGCCTCAAAATCTACACATGACAACAGATTTCTTTCTGAACTCATCTGCTCTTCATGTCTCCATCTCTCACATCCACTCCAGCACATTTCAAGGGTCAGTTTATCCTTACTACACAGTATCCCACCACCAATTTTTCTCCCAGCCTGGGAGCAATTTTACTCTGGGCCTGATCAGGCAGAACCAAAGAGGTTGGGACTCAATTGCACATTTTGTAGAAGCTCAAACCCACCAATTTATTTAAAGAAGAGTCTTCCTTGTGCTGCATTCCTGTAAGCCAACCACACCTCTCTGCCCTTCAGAGGAACTTACAAAACTGGGAACCTGCTTAGCAAGTTCAATTCAGCCTTTTATTACCCAAGGGGAAAGACAGTTTCCTCCTCTTGCTACAGTTCAGCTCTTCCCACCTCTCTCCTCCTGCCCTACATGCTCCTCATTCTTCCTGACCCTGCCACACACACTTCTTGCCACACACCGAGCAGAGACCATCATGTTTTATGAACATGTTTGGATCACTTTCCCTCTGCAGGCAAACTTGCTTCACTGTTGAAGTGCTCACAGATTACTCCCCACAGATCTCATCACCTGAGTTATGAGTCACTTTTTAATTAACTTGTATAAAACCCAACACACGAGTGCTTTTTTCAGAACAGCTTGATGGTACAGACTGTTCACATCAGCAGG
>NW_008654665.1:6382-53171 GCF_000695815.1 Acanthisitta chloris
CTGGAGTTCACAGGGATGGCTATTCCTGCTTTTCATTGTCTCTAATGAAACAAATGAGAAGCTAAAGGAGTATTTTCTAACAGAATTGCCAGCTTTTCACTGCTGGGTTCAGCTGTGTCCAGATACCAAGGTAATATGGAATTACTGTCCCAGGACCAACCTTCCTTCACTTGCATGCACTAAACAGATATTTTGCTGTAAGAGCAAAATCCTAAAATGAGAAGTGTTCTGGACAGTGCTGATAAAATGTGTAAGTGATATAACAAAGTTAAATATTCATCATAAAGCATATGAATTTTGGAGATGCAGCAAATAAAAGCACAGCTACAGCCAATGGACACCAGAGAGTTGACCATGTTTCCTCAGAAGACTTGTGTCTCCTTCCTGGCAGCTTGCCTAGGCTGACCTGAACAACAGATATACCATTTAATGTGGAAACAGCAAGAAAGGAAATAAAAAAATTGAAAAAAATGTAGGAAAATATTTGAAAACACTCAGATTATGAACCTGATTTTTTGTCCTTTTAACATTAGGCTGTAGATGCAGCAGGTGGGACATATACTGGGATGGAACCACACACCAGGTATCGTCTGGTGAAGAGTGAGCAGAGTCAAGCAAGCCAAAAAGCTCAGCATGGTCTTTGATACTCTGTGTTTGAACAATGGGATCCTCTTTGATCCAAGTCCAGCTCTTCATTTGACTTGACAGTCAAGCTCTCCATGGGATTTTGGCACTACCTACCCAAAAGATCAATTTCCTTACCTGCCTCTGATCTTTTACACTATGGACTGTAACTCTGTGGATCAAAGTGGAAATTACAGATGTGAAACAGAACTTCCACCTCACCAGGTGAGTCTGTGGAGCTCAGTCCTGCTGCTGAAGGCAGAGCTACCTCCTTAGGAGTGCCCCAGCACTGCAAACATCCATGCCCACACCAAACCCTGCGCATGAATAGCTGCATTGAGCTGTTTACAGGCATCAGGTATGTAACTTCACAGGATTTAAGCCAAAATGCAAAGCTAATTTCTTACCTTGGCTTCACCACAGTAAGTTCTTCATACAGACACAACATAATTTCAGAAGCAAGAGTCAAGCTGTTAAAGAAATCAGCTGTTACAGCAACGACAACAGATCAAAACAGAGGCTGTTTTCAGCTAAGTCTCTTCAGGGAAGGACCATTTAGCCCAGCAGCTCAGACGGTGAGATTTGAGCACACAGGCAAACAACATTTTATTTACTCACTGTTTTATGACTGCAAATACTAAGCTTTTGCCATATAGTCTTAGAAGCAATGAAGTGAAGCATTTGGTACGTGTCTTGAGGATAGCACGGCACTGCAGCCAAGGAAACAGTATTTTCTAGCTCTGTTTGGCTCAACACTTGCCAAACCTGTGTGTTGATTAAGCACATGTATTGAAATGGTCAAAAAAAGTCCCATCAGAGAGAGCCTGGATGTTACTAAGCCTGTTACTAACCACTTGGCAGACTTTCTATCTTAACAGGCTTAAGACACACTGAGGGTTCCAGGAGCCCAGTCTTGCACTGGCTTGTCTCAGCTATGCTCTGTCCTAGTTTCACATGTGCTAGGAATTCAGCCCTGCTTTTTAGCCCACGCAGCATAACCTTCCCTGGAAGCTGTTTCCACTCCTCAGAGCTGGAGAGCATTTTCACATTATGAGAAAGGCCCTTTGGCAAAGGGCTGCAGTAATTGCCACTTGTTTGTTTATGCTGCAGAGATGTTACTCCTCCCCCAAGCACTGAGAAAATCCACAGAGCAGCAGTTGCCTGTAATTGTATCTGTTTGCGTGTGTGCTCAGCCACATTGTCCAAAGTCCTTAACTCCTTATTCCTCCTCAAACTCCCCTTTTCAAGGTGATTTTTGTTTCTAACCTTACTCTAGTCCAATCCTCTCTGGCTGCAGTGTGCCAGGGTTATCTGCAGGCAAGAGCTTCATAGTGATGGGCTTCCCAACAGACTGATCTACAGCTAAAGTTCCTTCAGCAACTACTTCAGCAGCTTGGGGTTCTCACACTGCCCTGTCACTGCATCCCATCTGATCTGCGTTTGTTCTTCTAGACATCTGTCTCCATACAAAACCCCAGAGGAATTCTTCTGAGATTTTCATTGTTCTGCCCAGTTCCCAAGTTAGAAACTTCTTAAAGCAAAGTGACATGTCAGTGCTGCAGCCTTTACTGACATATAAGAAATTGGAATGCTACTGTGACCATAGAATCAGAGAACCATGGAATGAACTGGGTTGGAAGAGACCTCCAAGATCATCGAGTCCAACCCTACTGTGGTTACTAGCCCATGGCACTAAGTGCCACATCCAGTCTCAGCTTGAAAACCTCCAGGGATGGTGAATCCACCACTTCCCTGGGCAGCACATTCCAATGCCTCATTACTCTCTCTGGAAAAAATCTCTTCCTAATATCCAACCTAACCCTCCCCTGGCAGAGCTTGAGTCTGTGCCCTCTTGTCCTGCTGCTGGTTGCCTGGGAGAAGAGACCAACCCCCACCTGACTCCAACCTCCTGTCAGGGAGTTGCAGAGGGTGAGAAGGTCTCCCCTGAGCCTCCTCTTCTCCAGGCTGAACACCCCCAGCTCCCTCAGCCTCTCCTCATGGCACTTGTGCTCCAGTCCCTTCACCAGCCTCGTTGCTCTTCTCTGGACCTGCTCCAGCACTTCAATATCCCTCCTGAACTGAGGGGCCCAGAACTGAGCACAGGATTCAAGACGTGTCCTCACACACCTTGATGCTCTAATTACTAACAAAAACAAGGCCAAAATGCCAAAACTAATGCACACCCTAAAATTTGCTTTAGGAAGAGATTTTTTCCAGAGAGAGTGCTCAGGCATTGGAATGTGCTGCCCAGGGAGGTGGTGGATTCCCCATCCCTGGAGGTTTCCAAGCTGAGACTGATGTGGCACTTAGTGCCATGGGCTAGTGACCACAGTAGGGTTGGACTTGATGATCTCTGAGGTCTCTTCCAGCCTGGTTGATTCTATGATTCTATGTTGTGTAATATAGATGAACAATGATGTGAGTAGTGGTCAGTTTTCTTCTGAGATTTCACATTGCTAAACCATGGAGAACTCATTCTTTTTGTGGTGTGATAATTTACTGCATGATTTGTTCAATATTCATCCATTTAGAAAAATAAATAAATGGAATATTAGAAAAATACAGAAGGAAAAAAACAGGCCTGGATCTGACACCGGAGGATATGGTTTAGGGTTTAGGGGTTCCAGCAGTGACGGGTTAATGGCTGGACTCAAAGATCTTAGAGATCTCCTCCAACCTTGATGATTCTATGACTCCAAGTCAATGCAGTGGTTATGAATAAGAAGAGCTGGATTGAGTACAATTACTACTTCTTTGCTACAGTGATCAAGTCAACTCTATGCCTGAAGAGCTGTCCTACAGAGACAGAGGAGGCTGAAGACTGGAGCTAAGCAGGATTGATGTCAAGACATCACTCAGTCCAGATCTGTATTCAGTGATAATCTGCAACACTAAATAATTTGACACTTTGCAATACTCTAAACTCCTTTAGATTCCATTTCAAATAAACCATAAAAAAGTCCTTGTGTTTTTTGAAGAAGCTGTTAAGACTGGATAACCATTCAGAGTGATGATGTGAAACAGCACAGAGCACTCAGCCCTGCAGTTCTCTCTGTCCCACCCACAGGAGTGGATACAGGAAGTACTGACACTGGGCAGGTTTCACCCTGCACTTAAAACTGTCAGCTTACCTGACACGAAATAGGTGAAAATATAAAGCTGAGATGAATGTGAGCAGGCAGCAGTGAGCTGTAGAACAGGTCTGTCAAAGGACACAGAAATCCACAGAGACAACTGCACTTTCACATGGCTAAAGCAAAAACAGGCTCCAAACTTTCTGACAAACTCAGCCTGGAATATGATCCAAATCCATGTGACTCTAAGGGAAAAAGAGATGAACCTGGATGCACTTTAATTAAACACTGCCAGATGGATATAATGCACAAATTTTCTCAGCCTTTGTCCTAAGTGAAAATCAAATGCACAAAGAGGAAAATCTACGACTTGGTAGACAAAGGCAGAAATGACCCTTAAAATGTACATCCCAAACCTATGTGAACATTTTCTTACTGAACTTACTTTTCCCCAAACTTTTCAAAGACTGGGACAGGCCAGGGGTGATGCCAGCCCACCTTGCTTACAAACCCACCTGAGCTCCACAAGAGTGAAAGTCTAAGCTAACCATCTGCCACATGAGGGGAGGGAAACAAAGTTCAGGCCAACTTGACTCTGCCAACTGCAGGACATTCCAGCTGTCTGAACTGTTTACCAAGCAGGAATATAGCTGAGGTTATCCCAAATGGCATGTATCATTGAATCACTTATTTTTAAACAAATACTACATCCATGGGAAGTATTTATAGTGTGTACAGTTCTTAGAAAGAGCTCCCCAGCTTGGCAGTCTGTCATGTGTGCCAAGCACGTGGGGGTGAATCTGCAGGCAGAGACAGCAATTGCAAGTTATACACCTTTGGGAAGCTACAGCAGGGCTGCTATCTGGGAGTTTAAGGTACAAGCAGCAAATTAGACATAATGTTTCCATGCCTAAAGTTCAGATTAATTCAGTTTTACTCCCTAAAATGAACACTTCTTTTCCCTTTAAACATTCTTCTTGGCTTCTCTGGTATTATTGCCAGCCAGAACTTTTGAAGTAGTTATTAAACATAAGGTCCTGAGCACCACATCATTTTGTTCAAGCAGGAGATCTATGAGCTAAGCCAGACTGTCATCCTTTCACTCTCTGTTGCTTTGCTGCTGAACAGAGGGAGTAAAAACACCCATAAGTGAGATTTTTACTTTCTTTAATTTAAAGATTGTATTACAGAAAAGTTTAAGTAAGGAATCCTGATAAGGATTAACTCTTGACATAATATATTGCCAAGATACAGTGTAGCTGCAAGGGCTCTGGGTGAACCTTCATATAAGTTGCTTTCTTACATACACAGTTGCTGAACAACAGAAATGGTATTCCCCATGGGTAAGAACAGACAGTGGTGTTCAAACAGTCCTTTCACCAGTGTGTCCTGGTTTTCCCAAAGTAGAAACACGCCACGTTAAATTCTATTATACAGAAAGGTGAGAGAGATGAGTTTTCTCTAAGGATTGCAACTGAGGAAAGGTTAAAATGAAAACTGAGGAGTGTTGATTATGCAGAATGGTTTCTCTTTTACTGGCAGGTCAAATATACTAAGGAACATACAAATGGTTTTGATAATCTAATTCCAGATGAACTCAAAACACTGAAGTCACATACACAGGCTAAGAGAATTCAATACTGTTCCAAGGCACTTACTGAATCTCCATGACTAGATGAAAACCAGAACAAATTAGGTCTGACAATTAAACAGTATATAATATAAAAATAACTTTTTTGCTTACAATTTACAAAATGTATTACAATCTTTATCTCTGCTAACCTGCAATTCTGGCTGTGTGTGTCCAGCAAGTTTTTGTTTTTGTGGGTTTTTTTTTTTTTTTTTGCTTTTTCTTTTTGTAAAAAACCCCAGAAACTATTTTCTAAAACTTCAGGGCAAATAATTTACAAATAAGGTACACAAAAATTTAGACCATGCAGAGATTTCTTACATCTTCTGTTAATATTTTATGATTGCAACTTTATCAAATTATATACTTACTTGCCCTGTACATATACAAAATAATGCATACATGGTAATCAAACGTTAGCAAAAAGTAGTCCATAAACACAATCTGTCCAAAGTATTACTATATTAACATATGTCTACAAGCAGCGTGTAACAGGGTTAAAAGACATTAAGGCAATAATACTTGGAAGTTACAAAATAAATCATATGTAATACTTTCTCCTAAGTGTAGTAAGGCAGGTAGATGGCCCCAGCAAGAAGGTAAGTTGTAATACTGGAATCCACTGCTGTGAAACCAAGTGTCAGGTATTGGCGTGGGATGTACTGCAAGAATGTACCATTTGGTAGTTAGATCTACACTGCTCTGTGTTAGTCTCCCCCCCCCCAGAAAAGTGGAATACTAGTTTTCTAGTTCTCAGTGGCACTTTTGAGTTGGTTTTTTTTCCAGTATAATTTATTGATAGTATGTCCATGGGTTCTTGGATCATGTCCATTCTGAGGGTGGCTCTCGTGGTCCTCTGGGCTTTCCACAGCGGTTACCAAAACCTGAGGAAAGAGATGAATTTAATACTTCTGACCCCTCAGACAACACAGGTCACACAAGACAAGGGCCACCAAGGCATGCTCAGGCTCTTACACAAGAGGTTTATACCCAGGGCTAGAAAACAGCTCTGAAGAGTTCTAAGCATGAGGAGCTCTAAAGGTCCCATGGAAACACAAACACGAAGAACTTGTATATAATATAGTTTACTATTTAAACCTCCCTTGGAAAGCACTTATCACCAAATACAGTATTACAGCCTTTGTTATCTCTTTTTTTCCCCCCTCTCTGCATACCAAAGCAGCTATCAGGTATTACTTCTGGAAGTTTTCAGTGCTCTACAGAAATTATATCCCATTTGACAGATTCTACGTTTTGTACATGCAAAAAAAAAACCCCAAACCCAAAGTGAACAATTATTCCATCATTCATTCTGGGGAAAATTCCTTCAGTGATGCTGAAGAGACAAGACAGGCTCATTTCTCTGCACCTCAGTGGGTCAGGGTGAGACAGCAGCAGCAGCTACCCAAACCAGAACTGTTAGTGAACCCTCCGTGTCAATCATCTAGTGATTAAGTTCTGAATGAAATGTAATTACCAATATCTGTTACTTCTGCAGGAAATTCTGAGATTTGACCTCTTGTATCAGTGGAACCAGAAAAAGAAATCTGAGGTAAGATGTCAGTTGGTGTTTTGTTGCTTCTTTCAGGACGATCTGGAAAACACATAAGCCCCTTAGTGTAACATTCACTCATTTACCACCGTGGCAAAGCTACTTTCAATTACAGCTCAGTCCAGAACACAAATTGCATCAAGCATATTTACAAAACTAAAGGTTTAAAAGCCATTTTCTCAACTCTTAAAACAAGGTACGTGGAGGTTGTTTATGAGGCAGATGTTCACTGACAGTGACACATTCCTGTTCACCACATACGGATTATTACTTTTGATTCATATGGATATTGAAAATCCCACATAGAGGTTATTTATAGCAAGAACTCACAGTGCCATTTCATACAGCAACAGAAATGCATCTGTTCACATTCGTGCTAAACTAAAGGTGCTTAGGCATGATCATAGAATCATCAAGGCTGGAGGAGACCTCCAAGATCAACAAGTCCAACCATTAACCTGTCACTGCTGGAACCACTAAACCCTAACCCATATCCTCCGGTGTCAGACCCAGACACCTCTTAAACACTTCCAGGGATGGTGACTCCAACACCTCCCTGGGCAACTTATTCTGGTGCCTGAACACCCTAACAGGGAAAACATTTCTCCTAACATCTCATCTGACTCTCTCCTGTCTCAGCTCAAGGCCATTCCCTCCACTCCTCTCCCTGCAGCCATGGCAGGACAGACATCCCTCACCCCTCTCCAAACCCTGTCAGGGAGTTGTAGAGAGCCATGAGGTCACCCCTGAGCCTCTTCTCAAGGCTAAACAAACCCAACTCCCTCAGCCCTTCCTCACAGGACATGTTTTCCAGACCTTTTCTGCCCTTGTTGCCCTTGGCTGGACTCACTCCAGCAACTCAACGTTCTTTTTGCAGTGCCCAAAGGTGAGCAGAGCACTGAGGTGTGACCTCCCCAGTGTCCAGTCCAGGGGGATGATCACTGCCCTAGTCCTGCTGCCACACTCTTCTTGGTACAGGCCAAGTTGCCCTTGGCCTTCTTGGCCACCTGTGCACACTGTTGGCTCACACTGAGCCGCTGTCACCAGCACTCCCAAAAAAAACTCCCCACTCCTCCCCCAGCCTGGAGCTGCATGGGATTGCTGTGTCCCAAGTGCAGGATCAGCTCTGAGCCTCATTGAACCTCATGCAGTTGTCCTCAGCCCACTGATCAGGTCGGTCCAGGTCTCTCTGTGGAGCTATGATAGCTAACCATGTGTTGCATTACCACCTGTATAACCACTCTATGAGCAAATGTGTCATTATTTCTGAAAAATAATGTAAAAAAAAAATCTCTCAGGTATTTAACATGCAGCTAAAAATGGACTGTACAAACCCACGAGAGCAGACAGCAAACAGGGCAGACATAAGCTTAAGCTGAACCAGGTTGCTGCAAGTTAAACAGCAGCTGATAGACTACACATCCTACTGAAGGCTTTTCAGAAGACCAAACATGAAAGACTTAAATAAATATGCAACATACATATAGCTGTTTCTTTAAAAACAGAAGGTCCTTTTCAGAAACGCCAGAGTTTTGACAACATATTTAGGTATCTTCAGAGCAAAAGTAAAGTTCAGACAAATTTTTTTTCAGTAGGAAAAATGTCTTTTGGGGAAAAAATATTAGAAAAGCTTTTTCACCACTTACCAGGTAGTATAGGTGAAGGTGTTTTCAAACCCTGTTAATGAGAAATATTGAAAATAATTATGTAAAATGCTTCCAAAACACTAAAAGGAAACCAGAAATCTAAGATTATGAAAACATCTCCAAAAAACAAACAACATTTGTGGAAATACCTACTTGCCTCTACTTTTTGACTTGCTTAACACTGAAAAAAAATGCTACAGGAATTAATGAGAGAATTTACTAATAGAACTTTACTGAACACTTAATAAAAATTTGAAAATGTGATGCTACAGCTGATTTTCAAAGTTAGGTAGGTTAGTTCTCATACCAAATTTAATGACCCTGAAAACTCACATCTATCTTTTTAGCCATGTTTCTAAGTGAGGCATTGGGAGTGCATGAACAAAAGGCACTGAGGGAAGCAGGATTTGGATGCTTGGAAGTTTTGCCAGCTGTTCATGCTGGATGACCTTGACCAGCTTGTAGATTGATAGGAAAAGTGAAATCTGATGGGCAAAACAAATGTTTTATTTAAAATAAATATGGACAAAAGGGAAAACCTTTATCAGGCAGTGAAACAGGCTTCCCACAAAGGATATGAGGTGTCCATCCCTGGAGGTTTTCAAGACCCAACTGGATAAAGACCCAGTTGGCTTGGGCTGAGACTCTGCTTCAGGCAGCAGGTTAGGTTAGAGACTGCAACTCTCTCCCAGTTTGATTTGGCCTATGACCCACCAAGGGCAGACAGCAACCTCCATAAAAGCAGCATATTTACACTCCTAAGGCCATAACTTAAAGCATATTAAGGATGACTTCTTTTAAAAGTATGGCTGAACTTAGAAATCCAGAGGGTTTTCTTGGAAAGAAACTCTTAACGCGTCAGCTCAGCCCTCCAGGCAGAGGAAACACTGCCCAGTTGTAGTCAACCAACAGCTGCCACTGCTCACAAATATGTATTTTGCTTTTTGCTGTAGCTCCCAAGCAAGCTAGAAATGACTGATTAGTACAGACTTGTCTCCTGCACTTACTGTGGAGGCTGTTTGCTCAGGGAGATGCTGATCAGGCAATATGCTCCACTCCGACTGTGCAATCAGCGCTGGCTTCGGCAAGGGTGTGCCTAGGGAAAATCAAAGCAAACCTGACATGCTTCAGTTCTCCCCACCACGAGGCATTAGCACACAGCATTAGAAATGTGCTCTGAAGCACCTTTTTTTTAGATTAAATGCTTTCAAAGACATGAAAAATCTCTGTACATGAAAAGCGTTGCGATAAGACAAAATGCCACGACGTAATTCAAAACACAAGACTGCACTGGATTGTGGGTGTTCATTTTCCTTCCCCTAACCAACAGGGGAATTGTCTTCTTTTTCAAGCATGCTTTACAAACTTTGTTCTATCAGCTGTGCAGTAACAGCATGTGTTTTTCAGATCTCCCAAGTAAAGACAACATACAAGTCAGGACAGCCATTCCTGTCGTTTACTGACACCAGGAAAAATCACAAGCAAAATGGAAATGCTTTTAGTGATTTCCAGTCCCAGAGATTTTTAAATTTTTTTTAAAAGAAAACAGCTTTGTTTCTTGTGTTGTCCCAGAAAAGCAGCAAGTCCATAATACCCAAAGAAAGGACCAGTTTGACTCTGAACTACCTACGCTTATGATGCTCAAGGGACACATCTCCAAAACTTCAATGTTTTTATGATGAAAATATCTAGATTAACTACTTGGGAAAAATGTTTTTGAAAGGTTCATAGAGTGACACTAAACAAAAGCCTCAGTAAATAACTACATCATGCTAGGTTTTCTGGAAGACACCAAGCATCAACCTAACTGAGCACTGAATTTCAACTGATCTGTTTCGTGTTCTGCTTAATGAACAAACTGTGATGATAGGAACACATCACTTGGAAGCATCAGCTTTCTCTTTCAGTGACCCTTTGGGAACAGGCAAAGAGCAAACTGTTAAACCTGAACAAACTGGGCTTGTTCACTACCTGCAGTATGAAGCCTCATCATCTCTCCTTGCCTGAGAAAAGGGAATCAGATAACACTGTTCATGTGTGTTCCCATTCCCAGCCTGGAAACAGTAGGAAACTAAAATAGCTGGGAAATTCCTTAACTGTACTGCATTTCCCCACTGTATCTTATTTCCATACCCTTCAGACTGAAAACCAGCTCCTCTAATATTGAGGCTTCCAATTACTTAAATACTACATAACAGAAATTTGGTCAGAAAGTGAGTAATAATTTCGCAGTGTTCAAGGACTCATGAAAGTTAAGCCTCAAAATCAGCCACCACACAGAGGAGGTTTCAGGCCATGCCACAATTTGCTGCAACAGACAAGCAAAAAGCAGAGGCATTCAAACACAACACTGAAAGCTTTTCACATGTTATCTCCATTTACCAGAAAACATCAAGAACTCACTCTCTTCACTTGCTAATACAAATGATTCTGGTGTTCTTTCGGGGAGTGGGGGAGAGGAATCTTCACTACCATCAGCATCTAAATCAAACGTGACATGTAGATAAGTTAAAAGACACACATTTTCCTTCTAGACTTTTAGAAGTTGATCTTTTGATACACAAGAGCATCCTAAACTTGGTGTTAAAGCTGAATTTGCTCTAAATATTACAAACCATTTTGCTTTACCAAACTAATGCCCTGGAGCAACTTCTTGCTAACAGCACTAACTTTGCAGTGTAAGCAGGTAGGGTCAGTTTGGGTGTTATGCAAGAAAGAAAACCAAAACACTTTTTCAGTTTAAATAATTGGGAGGAAAAAACTCTCAGTAACTCGAATGAATAATTTTTCTTCATACTTTCAGGTCTGTTTTGCTTCCTAAGTCTATGTCAGGGCCCACTGGCTCTCTCACCACTGCTATAAACTGGTTAAACATCTAGTGCAAGGTTTACTAGCCAGAGGGTAAACAGGAGCCAGAGGAGGCTACTCTTGGTGCCAGTGCCACATCCTGTGGCCAGTCTGTTCCCTCTCCCCTCTCAGGAGTGTACTAACACAAGCTCTTCTGGCAGCAAAAGCCCCAACTCCGACCTGCTAAGAAATCTGGAGGAGTAATTAAAGGTTTAAAACAATTTAAAGCTGCTGTTGCCATAAGAAATCTCATCTGACAACTGTATTCTGCACAGGATTCAGAAGTATGAAGACATTTCAGTGAATGAAGCTTGCCCTGCCAGCATGTCCTGCTGCTGCAGGGACACAGCTCCATCGTGCTGGACAAGCTCACTGACTTCTGAGACCTGTCCCAACTCAGGTTTACTCCACAGCATAAGAAAACCTTCCTCAATGGAAATGGCCTCTATAAAATTGAGTCACCGTGGATATGCACTAACTGCAGGGAGTTTTTAGGGGGTTGTTTTGGGTGTTGCTGGTTTATTGTTATGTTTGGGGTTTTTTTCTGTTACCTCGGGGTACCACTACTTCTCAGTTGATTTGAATTAAAAAGAGGATTTAACTACATGGTGAGATCTTGCACAGCAGCAGTTATGGTTAAGCGATTAGGGTGCTGCTAAGTTCACAGGCAAGTTTGACTGAGGACTACAGCCACATTCCCAGCTTCAGCCAGAAGAGTCCTGAGCACGTGTGAAAAGGAGAAAAACACTGTGAAATGGTTTAGGATCACTGATGCAAAGCAATCTAACTCTGCATTCTTGAGTCCCAGAGAGATTACAAGATCTGCAACCAAATTAGCAACACAGCAGCAGCACAAGGGCTGTGCTGGTGTTTCAGGACATTTCTGATGCACAGGTAGATGAAACAAATTCTGGAGTGACATTTCTCCCATTCTTTATCATATTTGTGACATATCACTTATTTTATCTGCATGTTCCTACAGCATCTGCATAGAGAGACAATGATTTCCAAACAGTGGTAAAGATTGCCCTGGGAAAGAAGAAAAAAAATCCTGGCTAAAAGGAGTGTTGGGAAAATAAAACAGCCTGGAAATCTGAAAAACAAATCCAAGGAGGTCTGCTTGACAAAGTTGAAGTAAGTGTGACCTAAAGGGCTTTGTCAGCTCTGCAGAGCTTTTTGAAGTATCATAATATTAAAACCATACATGTATGCGCAAGCATTGCTCTGTGTGTGCACATAATGTCACCAAACTAGAGAAACAGATTGTTGCTAAGGCTGCAAAACAGTTCATGTTTCTGGATATATGACCTTTGGTGAAAACTTAGTTCACAGAGCCAGTGTTTCCAATTCAGCTGCTTCTGCATCTTGCACCCTACACTGAGACCCAGTGCACCTCAGAAAGTCATGAAGTCTGCAAAGACATCTGAGCTGAGGCCACCACTGTAAGCACCTCCAAGCACAAGAGTCTGAGCTGAATCCAGAAAGTTGTTCTTTCAGCTCCACAGCCTCACTAGGACTTTGCACAGGCCTAATCTGTTCTTCCCAGCTCTGTCCTCCATCTGATCTAAGTGTGCCAGCCTGACTGAAATCTGCATCTGCATGTTTGGGGGCCCTTTTGCCTTTGATAAATGATGTTGTAACTTTCACATTTCCCTTTCACAAAAGAAAAAAAATAGTTAAAGATTAAAAGCCACTAAATAATTCTCAAAGCACTAATAAAACCTAACTTGGATTTCTAGATGAACAGCAGGATGAGCTTGTCTCCCCCAGCCGTGTACAGAAAAAGAAGAAAGCACAGCTAAATATTTACAAGGCTATTAAAATGCAGGAGTCAAATCATGAGCAACTTCAAAGACCAATACAGCGAAGGAGGTTACACCTACATTTTTAGGAATAGCACATCAACCAGTAAGAAGGAATTTGTTCTGTATTTGGACAAGCCTGTTGAAAATACTTTGACTAGTCAAACCCTCATTATTATAGACACATGCATGAAACTGGGAGTGGAAATAAAAAAATGCACCAACCCCTAACACAGAAACCTACCATTACAAATGCATAATAAATAAAGCATTAAATAAATGCTCACAATAAAGCTTTTGAAGCAGCTAATCAATCTGTAGTACCTTATAACAGAAAGAGCTCACATGCAAACTGAAAGCTGGCAGGAGGAAGAGTGGTGCCCTCTCTGAAGCTGCCACTGTTTAAATTTACACCCAGAAAATTGCACAATAAAGGAATTCCACAGATGCAGCTAGGTTAGAGAGTAGCACTTCTGAAGGTCAATGAAACCTACCTTTGCCATCTTCAGAACATGTTACAGCTGCTAAGTCTTGCCTAGCAATTGACATTGGCAATACTTTTCTGGCAGAAATGTTCTCAGGGTTAGTGGCAGCAGAGACTGTGGCACTTGCGGTCGACACGTTAGATGCACTTTTGCTCATGGCTCCGTCAAAGGTCATCTCGTCCGTGTCAGAGTCATCTGAGTGAAGAGGATTAGTAAAACAAAGGGGAGCTCGAACTGAAACAGGAGTATGAGCAACATGATCACTGAAAGGATGTTCAGCTATGGTGTTTGGTGCCAGAGACAGAGTTTTCACACCGTGACACAAGGTGTCTGAACACACGTCTCCGGACGCTGACGTACGCAGTGCATTTTCAGGCCCATGTAGCGACCACGTGGCATGTCCCTTTTCTGTCAGAGGCAGACGATCTGGTCTGGGGGGAGTATCAGAAACCTGCAGACTTTCTGGGGAAGGTATTAAGGCTGTGTTAGACTGTGGCACGCTGTACTCCATACATGAGTTTGGAGAAGCATCTACAAATGAATCCCCTGAAATCTGTTCCTGTGCCTTAAAGCTCTTATCGATTACACAGGATGACACAGGCTTAATTTTAATTGCATGTCCCCTGTTCAACAGGGAGTTCCCATCAAAGCTTCGTGGTCCCTCCTGAAGAGGAACCTTCTTGATCTCAAAACTTAAGTTGCGCTCCAGCCTTTTCTCGGCACGTTCACTGGGTTCGTTCTTCCCTGAATGGTCTGGTGACTTATTGTAGTTCTCGTTGAGGTCTGTTGAATGCTCTGATGAAACCATGTGCAAAACTGGCTTTGGATGGTATCTATCATTGTCCTGCCACACTGTAGTGACTGTTGGATAAGCTGATGGGGGAGATGGTGTTAAGATTGGTGGTACTGGCAGAGGCTCTGGAGGCTGCAAGATTTCTTCTTTCGCATCTCCTTCTACAAGGCAACTGCAAAACAACAAAAGCACAGCTAAGTTTTCTGTATTTTGACAGGAGTTTAAACTTCTATCCACCTCTCTCTGCAGCAGTAATGCTTTCATACCAATATGGAACTGCACATTCCACTGCACACAGACAAGGGTGACAGAACATGACCAATGGAGTAGGCAAGAGCTAAGTCAACACACTCCAAACGTCTTTCAGAGCACCACAAAGACATGCATTCAGACTACAGCTAATCCTCACTGATAGTTCAAAGATTGCTCACATCCTTTCCCAGAAGCGTTTTTTCAGTGAGACAGGCCCTCTTGTGGCAGCATTTCACTGCTTTTTTTCCTTCTGAAGTGGCTCAGAGCAACTTGACATATGGAATTCAATTTTCAATACAGCCAAGAAAAATTTGTTTAAAATAAAATAAATCCTTACAACCCTGAATATCTTCCTTCACTTTTATTTCTCTGCACATGCCCAGAAGGATTTTGGTTTTGTATCTGTCTATTTAATACTCTCTGCATGGTTGTAAGGCTAGTGATGCAGACCAAATGTAGCTGACATGAAGTGCATACAGTGTAAAAACCATTCACAGTAGAATATATGATCCAAATTACAGTGCACATTAGTGAGACCACAGCACTTATAACTGCAGTTCATCTCAAGCTACTTAAGAGGAGAAGCTCTTCAAGCATATGGTCATTTTACTTTCTGATTAGATGCAGACTAGTTGACTACTACAAACAGGAATTAGGCATTTTTCTGGTTTTCATTCAGAGCCTTTGAAAATCCAGAAGGACCTGGACAAGCTCAGAAGTGAGACCATGGGAACCTCATGAGGTACAAGGGGAGATACAAGGTGCTATACCTGGATTGGGGCACTCCTTGGTGCCAGTACAGCCTGGGGGATAAAGGGATTGAGAGCAGCTGAGAAGGACTTGGGGATGCTGGTGGATAAGAGGCTGGACATGACTTGGCAACATGCACTTGCAGCCCAGAAAGCCAATGGTATCCTGGGCTGCACCCAAAGCAGTGTGGCCAGCAGGTAGAGGGAGGTGATTCTGCTCCTCTGCTCTCATGAGACCCCACCATGAGCATTACATCCAGCTCTGGGCCCCCCAGTACAAGAAGAGCCACACAAATGCACCAGAATTCCTGCCTGTCTACAAGAGAAAGGCATCAGAGTGGCTCACATTGCTTGTCTGTGTGTCACATCCCAACAAAAATCAAAGGAATACTGCTCACTCTTCTACTCCCAAACCAGGCCTTAAAAGGGCTCAGCCAGTGCAAATTCTTGAGATTATCATGACTTATATAAAAAAACCAAACCCAAAACCCCCCAGGGGACTGCCTCACACTTGACTCTCCAGAACTAAAAGCATAGATCACTTGGGACAGGCTACTGTGTTTCATCCTTGTGGCTTTACTGGAACCAACCTACAGCTGTATGGGCTGAAGAACTAAAATCCTTATACAAGGGATTCCATACTAAAGAGAACCCTTTGCATTCTGTTTGGTTCATGCAAATCCCAACCTCCTGAAGTACTGCAAGCTTCCCAGCTTCCAAATTATCTTCTAAAAGTTACTGCATCCTTGTATCTGGAAAATCCCAGATCATCTTGTAGCTCTCCTGGGTGACATCCTTCATTCTCTGCCTGACTCCTGTCACAAAGAGTTGGACCTCAAATTCCTCCTCTTCCCCTCCTCTCTGTGCTTGCATATTGCTGGTTTTCTTTACATCAGAACAGGAGAAATGGAAAGCACAAATCAATTTAACTGAAGTAATCAGGCAATTCTTGCCTCTAGACATTGTTGAAAATGAACAAGCTTGAGAACAAGCTGTTTGCTTGAATTAGTAAAGCTAAGACAGGGAAGGGAGGGGGTGTAAGTTTTACTCCAATTCAATACACACCAAGGGCAGGAGAATTCTCTCCTCTTGGACTTCTCTCCTCTGTTTCAAGTGGGGGAGGGGGAGGTGGAGAGGGAGTGAGTGCACATGTTTACATGCCCTCTTTACCAGCAGTGATGCCCATGAGTAATCTCCACTAAATCCTCCTACTGAAAATAATGTTTTTCCCTTATTGACCTCATTTTCCTGACCCAGAGTTAGACATGCAATCAGCAAAACTAATTTCTTATCTGGTACAGACTTACCATTAAGCCTTACAATTAGCTAAAGAAGCAAATTAGCACTAAACTAGATATGACAAGGTCCTAGGCCCACAATACCAGTCAAAATTCATGAAGCTCTTCAACAGTTCCTGTTCAATGAAACCACTGTACCCTTGGATTCACTAGTAAACAGAGCCCCATGTGAACATAAAGAACTCCCTTACAGGTGTCCATGGAAATGATGATACAGAAAATGCTGCCCAAGTCAGCAACACAAAAGCTGATTAAACAGCTTCCTCATACACGGCTCAGCACAACTGCCACCGTGTTCCCCATTACATCTGAAGGTAAATGTCATCCCTTCACTCTTAAATGAGAGCTTACAGTGATCAAACAACAAATTGTTCACCGAAATCGTTCTTTGCCTTGTTAACATTGAAGGATATCCATCCTCAGAAATTGAGATGCCCAGATAGACTTCTAATGTAATTTTTCTCTTAAAAAAAAAAAGGAAATAGATGAAAATAGGTAACAACTGTTCCATTTCACTGACATTCACAGTCATAATATTCTTATTTCACATATTCTGCATTGCAAATAATATTTCTGTTAAAATACCAGGGTATGTATACGTTCAACAGGTCTCTGCTTTTTCTAAAACTCTTGGTAGACAACCTTGGGCATTTTAGACTGCTGCATATAATGCTTTCTTTGGGCATGTTATAGAATCAGAATCATCAAGGTTGGAGGAGACCTCTGAGATCATTGAGCCCAACCATGAACCTGTCACTGCTGGAACCCCTAAACCCTAAACCAGGTCCTCCAGTGTCAGATCCAGATGCCCCTTAAACACCTCCAGGGATGGTGCCTCCACCACCTCCCTGGGCAACCTATTCCAGTGCCTGAACACCCTAACAGGGAAAACATTTTTCCTAACATCTCATCTGACTCTCCCCTGGCTCAGCTTATGACCATTCCCTCTAGTCCTCTCAGCTGCACTTTATAGTCACTTCTCCTCCCAGAGGCAGAAAACTATCTGAAGAACTACTAATACAGTTACAAACAATAGGAGACAGTAAACCCAGCTTGATTCAAAATACCAGGAAACTAATAAAATGTTCATGAAAGAGGACACTGAGACAGAAAAGACTCAGTGAATCAAAGCAAGCCAGACCAATCAAGAAGGAGAAGTAAGTTTTCCTGTATTAGACCTTTAAATAAACCCTGCATTGCTTTTAGATATTGCAAAAGCATTTCACACCTACATTTGTAAAATCACACTATGTGATAAAAAATTTGAAAGCTTTTTCATGACTCAGCCTCGAAATGTCTCTTCATATACAACTGCTACAGATTATACAGTATACAACTTCCTCAGGATGGGAAGTGCAGGGGCAGCACTGACCTCTTGTCTCTGACAACCAGGCACAGGACCTGAGGGAATGGGCTGAAGCTGTGTCAGGGGAGGGTTAGGCTGGAGATTAGCAAATAGTTCTTCCCCCAGAAGGCGTTTGGGCACTGGAACAGCTCCCAGGGCAGTGTCACAGCCCCAAGGCTGACAGAGCTCCAGAGGTGTTTGGCCAATGCTCTCAGGCACAGGGTGTGATTGTCAGGGATGTCCTGTGCAGGGCCAGGAGTTGGACTAGATGGTCCTCAAGGGTCCCTTCCAACTCTGATTATTCTGTGATCTTGGAATGTCACTGCCTCTGCACTTCCTCATCCACCACTATAGAATTTCCCTGGGTGATCCAGACAGAATTTCATCCCCTTTTATTGCCACACAGCCTGAGCAGCTGATGCAGTGCCCTAGTGCCAAAGGTGATGGTGATGGTTTCTCAGGCATCAGGTAAGCCACAACTTAGGCAACAATAACTTAGTAAAATTCTCTGTCATAAGAACAATTAAACACACTTGTAAACTACTATAATTTGCCAAAAAAATAAACAACCCTCCCACAGCTTTCCACCAAAAATGCACACAAGAAAAAAGCCAAAATGAAAATGAAGTGATGGCAACACTATTTTTGCTTTTTCTGCAATCCATTACAAGTTTTCAGAATGTTTTAAGCTCTCAGCCATTCTAGCCCTAATGGAAAAGAGCTACATTATTAAAACTGGGCACCATGGGTTCAGATTTAAATGAAACTTGGCCAGTGTTCAAAAGGAAAAAAAAAAAGCCTTAAGTAATCCATGGTTATTCTATGCAGCATACTGTAGGGTGTTTCAAATACAAGAGAGTGATGCCAAGGTCATGGAATGCAGCTGCTATGATCAACCAAAAATAGATACCAAGCTCTACATCCTCCCTCATAATTAAAATAGGAAAATTAAACTCAACATAAGCAGGCTGAAGCCAGACAACCACATTACTCTACGTCAGCATTAAATCACTGCCATCCATGTGAGGGAAAAGCTGTTCAGTGCATGAAGCTGTCGCAAACTGTACTACAGAGAAGTGGTATAAAAAAGTATAATGAATGAATAAAAATAGCCAATTGGAGAATTTAACTTGTACAATTTACTTGCTGAGGGTTTTTGGGTTTTTTTAATTGTGGCACACGAATCAGAGACAGCTAGGAAGGGACACCAATCAATGTGTTTTGTCTCAGCTTTGCAGAAGATACAAAGAGAGGGTTTGCAGGGCTTGAAATGCAACAGAATTACACATAACCCTGGAAATGTATTTACTGTCATTAGACTGAACTCCAAACATAGAATCACAGAACCATCAAGCTTGGAGGAGATCTCTAAGATCATCCAGTCCAACCATTAACCTGTCACTGCTGGTACTCCTAAACCCTAACCCATATCCTCCAGTGTCAGATCCAGATGCCCCTTAAACACCTCCAGGGATGGTGACTCCACCACCTCCCTGGGCAACCTATTCCAGTGCCTGAACACCCTAACAGGGAAAACATTTTTCCTGACATCTAATCTGACTCTCCCCTGTCTCAGCTCAAGGCCATTCCCTCTAGGAACATAATCTGAAGCTAAACTGCTGCAGCATTTCACCTGTTCAGACAGTGGCACGTTCATTCATTACACTGCATACAGAAAAGCTGTTACTTCATCCTTTCTTTTTTGTGAGTTTATGTCCAAGTTTCTGCTTTTATTTCACATTGCATTTGAAGTTGAAAAGAATTTTATAACCAAGCCTGATGAAAATAAACCACACCATCTTCCAAATACTTGAGAACTAAAACACACAAATAGACCAGAAAGGTCACGGATTCTCAGTCATTGGAGGTGTTCAAGAACAGTCTGGACACAATCCTGACCCATGTGGAGTAGGGAGGTTGGACCAGATGACCCACTGTGGTCCCTTCCAGCCTAACTGATCCTGTGAAGTATTTCAAGGACTACTACTTTAAGGTATTAAGATGCTCCCCCTGAATTCTGAAGCATCAATCACTGCTTTCAGATATGAAGCAAAAGCTCCAATTTTAGGGTCATGTAAAATCAAGTACAGTCCTAAACAGTGAATTTAAACCTTTGGTTCTTTACAGGCTGATATCTAAAGTCAAACCTTACTATGCCCTCTCTTCCTGCCTTAACATGTCTAAGACAGGAGACTTTCCATCCCCTCAAGTCCTCCAAAGAAATTTAACACAATTCAAGGTGACTTTCACAAGAAGTGATCATCAACTGCAAAGCCAAGCAATTTCGAGCATGAGGTGCTGATGTGTGCACTCATGAGTTGTTCTTGTTTACCTCTGCCATCATCAAGGCATAATATCAGAATTTTTTTTATGTTGACATCAAATGGAGAGAGACATTAAGATAAATGACTATGCTCACATGTTGTGCAGCAAACATCAATTACATTAAGGCATTACAAGGGGGTAAAAAGGTTGGAATGCAATACAATTCCAAACCCTCTGTAAAACAAGCACAGCTAGGTGCTTCATGCTAAGTTAAGTAAATAAAACACCGACTTAATATTGATTTAATATCAACAGCCAAAAGAGACTTGTAACTTCCAAGAAGAGATAGATATAAAAGCAGCCTAGGAAAGTGTGATTAGAAGCTATAGTTTATAGCTCTCCTTCCCCAAGACATGCCCAGGCCAATAGAAGTACTAAAAGGATTAATTATCCCTCTCTGAGTAAGCTTCCTATCCTACATGGTAAAAGTCTTCAGTGATAACTCATCCTTACTTAGCACAGGCATGAGAGTTAACTTGACACCAGCTATGCCTTAAGAGGAAGAGATCTACAGGGTTAAAGATAATACAGAGGTGACCTGTCCTACGATAATGTCACCAACAAGATAAGAGACAGGTGAGAAAGAACTGTTCTCTGAAGGTGGCTACCATGTACTGAGTGGTCCTTATCTGGTACAGACCTACCATTAAGCATTTCAATTAGCTAAAGAAGCAAATTAGCACTAAACTAGACATGGCAAGGGTCTAGGCCCACAATACCAGTCATAATTCATTAAGTTCTTCAGTAATTCCTGTTCAATGAAACCATTGTACCCTTTGATTCACTAGTAAACATAGACCCATGTCAATATAAAGAGCTGTAGAAGAGATGTCACCATCTCACCCAGCAAACAGTCTTGGGGCTGTCAGAAAACAACTAACAGGCACAATAAGCAAATATGGCCTGGTCTGGTAGAAATATGGCAGACAAGCGCCTTGAGGTCAAGAGATACAAACCAACTTCCCTCCTGCTTGGTCAGGATCCTCTCCCACAGGTTCACCTGAAACCAGACTGGTCCACATGACTGTGTACTATTAGTCACTGTAGCCCTTTTTGCTTCAGAAAACATAGCCACTGTTAAACCTTCCCTTAAAAAAATGCAAGTTGCTTTATAATTACACATTCTAGAGCCAACTACAAGACGTAATATAAAGAATTAAAAAGCCTTATTTCTTTAAAAAAACAGGAGCTTTAGCAACTTGCTGGGAACTCCTTCAGAGACAGTGCACGTACCACTGGAGTACACACTTGGCTGGCAACCTAGAAACGTTTCCTTCTCCATACGGGGATTAAATCAGAGTCTTTCATGGATCCTGCTCTCCCATCCTCCCCAGGAAAAGGATGTTAACCTATGCCAGAACATCCACAATACACAAAACCTGGCTCTATGTGCTCACTGAATCAGGCTGCAGATTTGTAAAATGACCTCGCACATCAAGAAAAAAACATGCTCATTAGTGGGTATTCTGAGCAGATGTGACTAATGGCAAGTGAAGTCTTTCCTCAGAAGTGTCTTCCATGAGGGGTGTAATTAATTGTTTTTCAGAAATAATCTCCCTTTTAGAGACACAATAGCTTTGCTAAAAGCTTCCATTTATTTACCTCTAAGGAAGCAATCTGCCTGCCAGTGCTGGCAGATGGAAAAATATGAATTTATGGAAACAGGCCCAAAAAAAGACCAGGGTTTTTAAGAGAGATTAAAAGATTTTATCTTAATGCAGCAAGTAAAGAACAATGCAATGCAGATAAGACAGAACAGATGTGTGCCAAAACATGAATTATGCATGTATTATTATCACATGAACATATAAACCTGATAAAAACCAAGGTACAGCTAAGATTATTTCAAGGAACACTAACAAGGAAATTACCTATTGGACAGAAATCATATTTCTAAGTTCAGTGACAAGTTTCAAGAAGAGCTTGGAACTCATCATGAACATAGGTTACAGACACCTCTGTCATCATCTTAACTATATAATTGAACACAACCATCTTACCATCAATCTGCATAAGGTAAAAATCTATTACCTACAGAGCAAAAACCATATCATTTGTTTGCAAGAAGCCCAAACTCATTTCCATCTCCCTCTCTTTATTTTAAAGCAATAAAACTTTCCTTATGACTAAATGCTATGCAAGAGTATTAACTGGTTGTGGTTTCTTGTGTCATGCTACAACTTTAGAAAACCCAAGTTCCCTTATACCTATTTAACTACAGGCAATGGAACCCAGGCAAGATCACCTGCCAAAGGTCCCAAGCCTCCCACAAACTACCTAGGGCACCTGGACACTAAGCTCAGGAGAGTTGCTTCTTAACACTCAGGTACCCATTTTAGGATGCTGAATCTGTTGGTTTAGATTTATTTTTGGCTTCCTTAAAGTTAAGCCTGTGTATTTTAAGAGCTAGAGAGGATTTTCTTTTTTCCTCTGTTGAATGAAAGGATTGGTGAGACCAATTTTACTTCTCAATAGGAACAGCATTTTGTTGGCACACTCTAGTCAAAAGCAGCACTTGTCTGAAATTTTCTGGAACAAATGGGTAAGTTTCATTATGGTTTTGTCTCCAAAAATGAGGGTTCAGTCATTATTTGAGCCCACGTTAAGTATGTTTTGCTACTATCACCTAGCAGAATTAGAGCACAAGTATATCTGACACATCTGAGTAGTAAAGGTGCATGCCTATCTACTCACAGTGGAATATACCAATGTTGCAATGACAGAGACTTTACAGAGGTATTGAAGCTTATATTTAGGCTCAGTTACAAGACTTCTATTTGTATTATGTATATTTCTATTTATAAATAGAAAAAGACTGTATCAAGTCTTTACAGCATCAGTAGCTTTATTCTACTTCTTCATGAAACATGTCAATCCTTCAGCTTAGAATAGCATATTAACACAGTTAAGTACCTGCGGGTCCGTGGAGGCTTTGGTGGAGGAGAATCCTGTTTCTCAGCATCTGAAGAAGTGACAGCATTCTCTGTATTATTTTCATCCTGGTGAAAAGAAAAATACTTTTTTATTCATGGCTACAAAGCTGATCCACACAATACTTAACCTGTAAGGTCCAAAGATCCATAATGATGCTTGAAAATAATGTATAACAATATGACCTATTTTTGGCTGTCATACAGAGATCAGTTCCAAAACTTTAAACACATAAAATTCTTTTATATCTTGTGCATCCAACTTCAGTTTTTTTCTGACTACAGAATTTGTTCTAGTTCTAACAGAACAATTCACTAGAGAAAACTCTCAAAGCTAATCTTGAGGCTAGTAGTAAGCAAGCTCTCTTACACCCTTCGAATTAGTCATATTGAAAGCATTCATTTTTCAGCCAGCCTAATTATTTTCACTTGCACAATCACCCCACTGAAGATAAGACTCATCTACAGTGTAGTAATAAACTCAGAGTTTCAGCTACTGTAAAGTGACAAGTGGATAAGATTTAATGCATTGAACTAAAACACTTTCAAGTCATCTCCCATTTGTGTACAATGAAGCTTAATTTACTCAGCTAAGCATGAAGATTTCACTTTAGGAGGACTATAAATATAAGAGATATCCCTCTCATATATACATAATCCTAGAATTTTAGGGGTTGGAATGAACCTTACAGATCATCTAGTCCCAACCCCCTCTCATGGGCAGGGACACCTCCCACCACAGCAGGTTGCTCAAGGCTCATCCAACCTGGCTGTGAACACTGCCAGGGTTGGGGCAGCCACCATGTCCCTGGGCAACCTGTGCCAGTGTCTCACCACCCTCACAGGAAAAACCTTTTTCCTAATATCTAACCTAAATTTCCCCTCCTTCAATTTGTTGCCCCTTGTCCTGTCCCTGCAGCTCCTAACACAGAGTCCCTCTGCAACTTCCTTGCAGCCCCTTCAGATCCTGGAAGGTGCTATGAGGTCTCCACACAACCTTCTCCAGACTGAATAGCCCCAAATTCCTCAGCCTGTCTCCATAGGGGTGATGCTCTATATAAAGTATATGTATCCATACACATTTATACATTTATACATATAAAATACTGTTGTAGGTTAACCCTGGTAGGCAGCTAAGCCCCACAAAGCCATTCATATGCCTATTTCTCCACTCCACCCTTGGAGGGGGAGAGGAACAGCAAGAAAACTCATGGATCAAGACAAAATAGTTCAGTAGGCAAGAAGTGGGAGAAGAGAAAAAGAATACAAACAGGCAATGCAAAAGCAATCACTCAGAACCTCCCCCAGGGAGGTCTGTGCCCAGCCTGTTCCTGAGCCAGACTAACCACACTAAACCCCTCTTGTCCATCTTTGTTGCTGAGCATGATGCTATATAGTGTTAGGGAATATCTCCTTGGTTCATTTGGGTCAACTGCCTGGCTGTGTCCTCCTCACTGGGAGGGCAGACTGAAAAACAGAGGCAACGTTGACTGTGCAAAAAACATTGCACAGCAATAGCTGCAAAATGAGTTGCAAAAAAACAATCAGCACTGTTTTTGCCAGAGACTAAAGCACAGCACCCCAAGAGCAGCTGTGAACACTGTTTAACTACAGCCCAGCCACTCAGTGTAAAAATGTGTAAAAACATCTATGCATACAAAAAAAGCAGAAGATGCAGGGGAGGTTTAGGTTGGATATTAGGAAGAGATTTTTTCCAGAGAGAGTGCTCAGGCATTGGAATGTGCTGCCCAGGGAGGTGGTGGATTCACCATCCCTGGAGGTTTTCAAGCTGAGACTGGATGTGGCACTTAGTGCCATGGGCTAGTAACCATGGTTAGGGCTGGACCTGATGATCTTGAAGGTCTTTTCCAACCAGGTTGATTCTATGATTCTAAAGCTGACACAGCATTTCCATACATGTGCCACAGCCAAAGACCCAACGAAACCAAGGAAGACTTTAGTGTTACCTTGACCTTAATGCTTATTTTACCTGAAGGCTTTTCTTGCAGGAATATCCTTTTGAAAAGCAATTTTAAAACAGAACAAACATCTCAAATCTTTGTAATGTCTTTCAAAGCACAGTACAAGGTTCATGCAATAAGGTCTGCTATCTGCCAGCCTGTGTGCTCAGACCAGTGACAGAGACTGGCCTTCAGTTTTAGCAGGGCCTGTTGCAACAGGACAGAGGGTAATGGTTTTAAGCTACAAGAGGGTGCATTTAGGCTAGATGGAAGGAAGAAATGCTTTATGATGAGAGTGATGAAACGCTGGAATAGGTGTTCAAATGTGCTAGTTGCTGTTTCAAATGTGCTAGTTGCATTTGAATGCAGTAAGCACTTTCTGCTTTGGAAGATAAACTGTAACTAAGTTATCTCAACAGCTAACTAATCTCACTTAAGCTGAGATTCATTAGTTACATGTTTCTCTTTTTTTTTTTTCTTCTGTGAAGAGCCTATTATCAAATTCCATTCCTCAGTGTACTAAGTGAAGCTTTACCTGTGAAGAACAAAATTAAATCTTTTGATCTTTATTACTTTTCTTCACTAACCTCCCCCATTAACTTGCTGGTGAATACAATATTCCAGAAGTACTCCAGCAGAAATACCCTATTGTTCCCTAATAAATGGATCGTGTTAGGCCTTTCAGAGAAATTGCACAGGGAGTTCATTGTCCTGCTGACCACTAGCTGTAACTAGAAAGGGTTTTTTTTGAGTAAGATTCAATTAGCAGATAAAAGCCACTCACATTTAAATCAACACAACTGAAGCTGCCACTGCAGTCAATGCAGGTTGGCTGGTTTTCACAGAATCATGGAATGGTTTGTGTTGGAAGTGACCTTTAAAGGTGATCTAGTCCAAACCCCACACACAGCTAGCAGGGACATCTTCAACGAGATGAAGCTGCTCAGAGCCCTGTCCAACCTGACCCTGAATGTGGAGATGGGGCATCTACAGCCTTTCTGGGCAACTCATTCCAGAGTTGCATCACTCCCATCATGAAACATTTCTTCCTTCCATCTAGCCTGAATGTACCCTCTTTAGTTTAAAACCATTACCCTCTGCCCTACTGCAACAGGCCCTGCTAAAATCTGTCCACATCATTCTTATAAGCCCCTTTAGGTACTGCAAGGCCACATAAAGGTCTCCCCAGAGCCTTCTCTTCTCCAGCTGAGCAGCCCCAACTCGCTTTGTCTTCATAGGAGACATGTTCATCCTTCTGCTCATCTTTGTGCCCTCCTCTGGACTGACTCTAACAGATCCACCTCCTTCTTATGCTGGGGGCCCCAGAGCTGGACACAGTGGCTCCAGGTTGGGTCTCACCAGAGCAGAGGGGTAGAATCCCCTCCCTCGACCTGATAGTCATGCTGCTTGTGATGCAGCCCAGGATAGAACTGGTTTTCTGGGCTGCAAGTTCACATTGTTGAGTCACATCCAGCTTTTCAGCCACCACTAAGAGACCAGCCAGTGAACTGGGGATTAAGGTGACAGAACAACCAGCCCTGCTGACTACGTTTGGAGCTTAGACGCATAAAGCACACACAAAGCCTCCGTTCCAAACCAAACTCTACCTCTTTTTGTTTCCAGAGCTGAGCATTTACATTTTGCATCATCAAAGCACACTCTTGATCAACTTGCCAAATAGCCCAGAACTTCTTTTGTATTCATGTCAGAATATATTGTTTCCTTAAGTCCCTGTTACTTCTACTAATAACAATTTTTGGTTTTCCCAGGGTAATTGATAACAGACCAATAGCCACATCAGGCTAACTGATCGTGCTGTACCTTACTGAACTGGGATTATCTGTTGGTTGGCTCTCAAAACAAAGTGAACTAGGCTTCAAAATACTCAGTATATTGGGGTTTGTATCATTCTAGCCTTTAATGAACAACATTTATTGCAAGTCAAACACCTTCTGAGGGGACTGGAACATCTCTCGTATGAGGACAGGCTGAGGAAGTTGGGGCTGGAGAAGAGAAGACTGTGTGGAGACCTCAGAGCAACTTTTCAATATCTGAAGGGCCTACAAGGAGCTGGAGAGGGACTCTGTGTTAGGAACTGCCATGACAGGACAAGGGGTAATGGATTCAAACTGAAGGAGGGGAAGTCTAGGTTAGATATAAGAAAAAGGTTTTCTACTGTAAGGGTGGTGAGACATTGGAACAGGCTGCCCAGGGACGTGGTGGCTGCCCCAACCCTGGTGGTGCTCAGGGCCAGGCTGGATAAGGCCTTGAGCAACCTGATCTAGTGAGGAGGTGTCCCTGCCCATGGCAGAAGGGGTTGGGACTAGATGATCTGTAAGGTCCATTCCAACACTTAAATTCTATGATTATATGATTTATTGCACCAGCACTACCTTAAACCTCAGTGCTTTTATCAATACACAGTGCCCAAAGAGTCACTGTCCAAAAAAGCAGAATGACTAAAGCAGCTGCTGAGATACCACAGAAGTATGAATGCTATGCTTGATCTGTAAACTAAATGCAGGCCCTCGTATCCTAAGAGGGTGTTCCTAGACATTAGAAAGAGTGAGACTCCACAAGAGCTCCTCTCCCTCATCACCTTCTCCATCCTACAACAGATCAGAAAAGTATCCCAGTTCAGTTCCACCAGCACAGAAGTTTTGAGGAACAGATTTCTTATTTATGCACTCAGTTTTTCTACAGGGTATTGGCCAGGGACAGGGTGTGCCATTGGCTGTGGTGTAGACTAACTTGTCCAGAAAACAAACCAGCAGCTGCATCCCTGTCCTCCTATGTTTGTAAAGTCAAGTGTTTGTGAATAGAATGTTTCCTGAGATATGTTTTTCTCACAGGAGGAAGAAACAGCTTATTAAAGAAGCTAACATATGTCTAAGTCTTTTAAAACTCTTTGTGTACAGTAAGAAGCTGTTTCTAGCTGAGACAAGCAGAAGGAGCTTTTTTGCTACCAGTAGTAAAACTTATAGATACACCCTACAAAAATGTGTATAAACTCAAATGTCCATGGCACATACACAACCATGGAGAGTTTACAAAGTAATTCCTTGATATAAAACCATTAAAATCCCAAACAAACAAAACCCAACAAAAACCCACACACAAAATGGTGCTTTTAAATTTAACCCCAGAGAAGTCAGTGGTTACCCCAACTTTGTGCACTGGGAAGGCTTCAGGCAGATAGATGTTCCAAGGCTTTCACTTGTGCATTGGATTAAACTCCAGATCCATTCACTGCTTTAATTATATCAAATGATGAGCAAGAATGGTACAGGAATTATTGTCACCAAAAAATAACATACTTCACTTAATTAGGTCAACTGATTAATGTTTCTGTGAAGGCTTTGTTTACCTTCATTTTACCCAGGTAAGTGGTGGAGTCACCATCCCTGGAAGTGTTTAAGAGACATTTGGACCTGCCAATGGAGGATATGTTTTAGGGGTTCCAGCAGTGACAGGCTAATGGTTGGCTCGATGATTTTAGAGATGGTCTCTGACCTTGATGATTCTAGGCAAGTCAATCCCCAGTAAGTGAATGATTTTTCTTCAAAAGCTGAAGATGATGAAAGTTTAAAGCAGTAACCAAATGCACTAACCCATGCAGGAAAGAAAATAGTGCTCATATCAACTTAATGCTGCTGCAACCTTTTCAAGTAATTGTGCTCCGTGGAGCTCTTCTTGGTTTTGACTGAAGAAATGCTGCTGGCTAAACGCTCAGAGCAAGTCTGCTACTTGTCCTCAGCTCTGTGTCACAAGAGATAGGGACCAACCAGTATTCTGAGCACCCTGGAGTGCTATCAATTCACAGATTTCCCTGTCATGTATCAAAATAAGTGAACAGGCAAAGACAAAGGAAAACTAATATGGAGTAGAAATGAGGAAGCTCAACCCTAAAAGTGAATATAGGGTACCTCACTGCGATGACTGCATCTGCAGAGAAGAGCAGATGGCAGCATTAAGAAAAAGCCTTCCACAGCCTTCCTAATCACAGCTTATCGACATCAGTCGACACTCTCTTGGCTTCTCTAGACAGATGTTGCATTCTCGGGCAGAACACAATGTATAGAAGTATCAGCTTAGACAAACCAGGACAACACGCATAGTCTGCAGGAGTCATCATACAGAATAATTTCTTAAAACTGGATTAACCAATGTGCCATTCAGTGAAATGAGTGTTCAGGGCAGCACCTGTTTTCTTAGGGAAGATACCTATCCTACCATGGCAGGCTTTTCTCTAAGACAGGAGCATGAGCAATACATGGATAAACAAAGGAATAGGACCTCTTTCCAACCTGTGTGTCTTTATCATAGAATCATCAAGGCTGAAGGAGACCTCTAAGATCACTGAGTCTAACCATTAACCTGTCACTGCTGGAACCCCTAAACCCTAAACCAGATCCTCCAGTGTCAGATCCAGACACCTCCTAAACACTTCCAGGGATGCTGTCGATGCAGTGTCTGAAATCAACTTGCTAAGGTGACCTAAGCTATGCTATCATCTCCCAAGGGTGAGTCTTTCCCTCAGCTGCTTTCTCCAATGGCTGAATCACCCAAGAGAGCTGTCCCTAACCTTCAAGCAAATAGAGGATCACAGTCTTAGCCTGAGGTTTCACACACACTGCCTGCAATCCTGTACCTTTTTCCAGGAATGGCAATGTATAATTTTCTTTCAAAAAACTCAGTGTCTCAAGTGGAAATATTTCATGTCATTCAGAAGCTTTCTGTACTGGCTAACTTACTGCAAAGACTCCTCCAGAAGCCATCTCATGTTTTCCCTTAAAAGGAGTTGAGGCATTCCTTTTCCCTTATCATAAAGCAGCATGGGAATCACTGAGCATCAGCAGATAAAAAGAGAAACACTTCAGACTGAAATGATACACTCAAGCAACTCAGATTAAATAAAACATGCCAAGCAGAAGAGAGAAGATAAGTGTCTCCAAAGACACATAGGATTTTTCAGAATGCTACAATGGAAAAATATCTTTCCAAGCTGCAAAACAGCAAAGAGAATACTAACAAAGTCTTTTCACTTAGAGTTTCTAAACCTTTAACATTTTAAATATCAACGTTTTTCTTATAGCAGCTCATTCCTCCAGGAATCCTAAAAGTGCAATTGACCACAGCAACAGAATTCTGTCACTTTTACAGCAAGAAATGCAAGAGACACTTCAGAGTACTACCAATGCCAGATTTTGGAGAGAGTGCTTATTCATACAAGCTTCAGCTCCTGGGGAAGGCCAAAACAAGGACTTGCAGCACTGTAACATGCTTGTTACTATCAAGAGACACAATCCAACAAGAAATATTTCTGAAGAGATAGCAAACTTGGCTGTTTGCCTTTTAATCAATTTTCCTTTTCCTACATACATATCGATGGAATTCCATCTGATTTGGACCTTCCAAGACAAACACAGTTCACTTCAGAAGAAGCTTCTCAAATAACTCCTAAAATATTTTACAGATACAAATCTGACCAATATTTTATCAGATGATCAAGAATAGTCAGTTCACATATGTTTCGAAGCTTCCTAACACACCACCAAGTGTAGTATTTCCACAGCAGTACTGACAAAACCAACCAGAGGAGCATCAAGACTGGAGGAGACTCTGCACTTGCCCCTTGTTGAATCTCAGTTGGTTCTGCTCTGCCCATCTCTCCAACCTGTTGAGGTCCCTCTGAAGGGCATCACAGCCCTCTGAGGCATCAGCCACTCCTTCCAGTGTTGTATCATCAGCAAACTTCATTTCAAATCCTTCTCTCAAGCTCTAATAGAAATTCTAACCCCATCATAAGTCTATTTCCAAACACTGCATGCCTTGCTGTTGACTTTGTACAGTATTGTTTCCAGCAGGGCAATGCTGGCAAGCTCACAGGAACACACGTTCAGGATTGTGTCTGAGCCACTTCCCTATGAATACTGCCACTGGCTGCCAATCTGATTAACTTTTCACTGGGATGTTACTGGCAAGTCCTGCTCACAAAGCCTCAGAAACTCGATTCATTTCCAACCCTGCTTCAAATGAGAACAGCAATTGCACAACAAAACCATGAAACCAACTCTACAGAACACTCCAACTCTTCAGAGTCTTATCAAAATAGAGAAAATGAAACATTTCCTTTTCAGCCCACTGGTATCTCCTATTTAACTAACAGGAATATAACCAAAGTAGGGAGACTACTTTATCTGCAATTGTTTCCACTGGACATAATTAAAACCCTTTAGGTGCTCAAGATTCTACAGTTGCTGTAGCATCTGCGGGCAGAGCAAGATCTGTGAAGGCATCTCCGAATATTACACTTTGTTTCATAAAATTATTTGAAAACTTCCTGTATCAATTAGTTTTTTAACTAAGACACATACCAGAATGTTTGCTTGGTTTTTAAGAGAAAACAAACTAGAAAATTTCTGGAGAAAATCAGACATTATGGACAACAAGCAGATGCTACATAACACCTTTGGAGGACAAAAAAAAAGGGAGGTTTTTCAGAATAGCAAAAACACTGTCTCAAGTGGGCCTCAAAGTTCTGACAATCAGGTTAAAGCTGCAAGCAAATGTTTTAGTGGATATGTGAGGTAGAAGACTTTCTTACAAAACCAAAAGAGAAGCTAAGCCTACACCAGTTAATTCCCTGAAGACAAACTTCCTAATAACTGGACAGTGGCATATTTAAGTACTTAATTTTTAGATACAGAAATTCTTCACCTATGAGACTCTTTTCCCATCAACCTTCCTGCAGAAACATGCAAGCAACAATAGGAAGAAGCACCATTTCCCAATGCAAAAAAGGCTCTACCTAGTCAGACTGAAAGATTTATTTTGCTGGGTTTCCAGCAGTGCCCAAAAGGAAGCTTACAGGGAAGAAAAAGGTCAGCACAGGCATGCAGGGATCCTTCCCTAGGATGTTCTCCAAAAGACTGCACCTCTGGAATTTCGTAGGTCAGAGGTTGGGCAAATTCATGGAAGAAGGTCCCAAGATGGGGAGATATTCACCTCAAAACTACAGGCTTTCAGCAGCAAGGAGCTCTGCAGTTTCACATTGCATTTTTTACACATGTTGCTTTGCTATTAAGTCTGCCAAGGTCTCACTGATACCCTTTAGGAAAGGTTAATGGAAATCAGCTTTGCACTTTTACTTAGCCTCTATTGTATCTAATTTCAGCCATTTCTTCTCCACCTCAATCTGGAGCCTTCCCACACCTTTGATCCTCGTCCAGTTTTTTAATGTTTGAATGCTGCAATATGCTTCTGAGATAAGCAGACTTGACCTGCAGACAGTATTCAAGCTGCAAAGTACCCACACAATGACATTACATTCTCTGCTCTTATCAGTTTCCAAATAATTGCCAAGATTCAATTTCCTTTACAACTTATTGATTGTAAACCAAGATCACATCCAAGTAAAACTCACACTCCATCGCTGCCTCTTCAGAGCTGGGATCTCTCCCCATCTCACCCCCATGCACATGACCCATACATCATCTCTCTGCTCCTGTTTTATTACTCAGTCAGCAAATCTCTCAGAGCTGTGCTACAGACAGCATTTGCCTTTGCCACAGGCACAGTACCACATACTGTGTCACCACCTAACTCATGTTCTGGGATACATAAGTAATGTAGTATATATAGTAAGAGTTAATAGATAAATAAGAGGCATTTTTGATTCTATGTAAGAGTGCAGACATAGGTCAGATCAAAGTCAAATAACCAGAAGGTGCAGTACACTGATCTACCTATTATTTTATGACCAAAGCACAAGTAATTAGTTCTGTACAAAGCGAATAAATCTGCACATTCAATCCCTGTCACACTCATTCACAGATCACCTTAATCAAACCTAGTCTTGTCATGACTAAAGATCCCAAAGTACTGCCTGAACTGATATAAATTCTTAGTGGTTATCAGAAGGGTGTATGCCTTTTTTCCAAGATTAAAAAGCATTCTAGACTTCCTAGAAAGCAAAGTTTTGCACAGCTAAATCCCTAGAATTAAAGGGATGTTCATTAATAAAAGCAGATTTAAAATTGCCTCCAGATATTTCAAAAGGTCCTGAATATACTACTCTTTCTAGAGCTACAAAATCGACACTACCAAGGCACTGAAGGGACAGCTAAAACCACTGAATGAACACAACACAATCCAGGGATGAAGGGTGGTACAGAGTGGACTGTGGGGGAGAGAAAGAATATTTTGATCCCAAAAGTTCCCAATAGCAGCCAAGAAAATATAGCCAAACATTAAAAAGGGAAGAAAACCCATAGGGAGCACGAAATTTAAAGTGGGAGGACACAAAGACAGGAAAATCCTCAAACACTGTTATTACCGATGAAGAATATAATTTTTCCACTTTTTTTTTCTGCTTTGTTAAAAGGGCAGAGCATGAAGCTTCCTGGAACTTACTTTTCTTCCCCACAATGTATTACAATGCAAATAGAACTTCAACACAGCATGAGAACTTAATAAGACCTTACACTGCCAGACCTGCTCAACTACACTGAGGCTGTGTTGGGCCAAGACCAAGGCAGAACAACATGCAATACTCAAGTTTCAGTTGAAGAGTCAGATCAACACTTATCTACTGATTGAAAATTGGGCCCAACACTACATTGGGGAAAGGAAGAAAAAACCTTTCCCTTTTGAGAGTTTAAACTAATGGTAGACCAGGAAGAATTCCTCTATGTACACTTTTGTGTAGCCATTTATTTTTATTTGTATATAAATATCTGTGTGTAGGCTGGACTTCTGTTTTTAACTTGCTCTTTATCATACTGTCTAACAAGCAATTTGCCAAAGGTCAGGCTTGACATAAAGTTTCATTTGCTGCCAATATGTCAGAATTGGGCAAAGCACTGACAGTCAAAGCAACAGCTCAGCTGACAACTACTGTCACCTGCCCAAGGTAAGGGCACATTTCACAATTCAAGTCTTAAGAGTTATTCATTTCATCCATACTATAATTCTTTCCATTGCTTCCCCCAATGCAAATGCATTTGGTATATGTTGTAAATATTCCTTTAATTACCTGACTCAGCTTTTACAGCCAAGTCCTCCACGGAACTTGAATACAGCCTCACTGTCCCTGCTCAGCAAAATCCACTTGTAGAATCATGGAATCAAGGTTGGAGGAGACCTCTAAGATCATCATGTCAAACCATTAACCTGTCACTGCTGGAACCCCTAAACCATATCCTCCAGTGCCACATCCAGACACCTCTTAAACACTTCCAGGGATGGTGACTCCACCACCTCCCTGGGCAATATTTCTCTAACAGGGAAAACATTTCTCCTAACATCTCATCTGACTCTCCCCTGTCTCGCTCAAGGCCAATCCCTCTAGTTCTCTCCCTGCACCTCTCTCCAACCCTGTCAGGAGTTGCAGAGACCCATGGAATCACAGAATCAACCACGCTGGGAAAGACCTCCAAGATCATCCAGTCCAACCCTACCGTGGTCACTAGACCATGGCACTAAGTGCCACATCAGTCTCAGCTTGAAAACCTCCAGGGATGGTGAATCCACCACCTCCCTGGGCAGCACATTCCAATGCCGCATTACTCTCTCCATAAAAATCTCTTCCTAATATCTAACCTAACCCTGGCAGAGCTCGAGTAAAGGTCACCCTTGAGCCTCTTCATAAGGCTAAACAAACCCAATTCCTTCAGTCTTTCTTCATGTTTTCTAGACCTTTAGTGAGCCTCATTGCCCTTTACTGGGCCAGCTCCAGCACCTCAGTGTCCTCTCTGTAATCCAAACCGGTTCTGTGCCTTAGCACCATTGAACACTTAACTTTAAAAACTAGACTTCACAGGAAAGTCTTGATCAGAAGCAAACAGCTACAACTGATTGAAACTCATAGAGGACAGACACATACCACTCCATCTGCAATCTTCCAGTCCGCACAACTCTCGTATTTTTGCAGTTGCTTTTCAAACAGTTGTGCTATGGCTCGATGGACAAGTTCATACTGCTCCTAGAACAGGGTACCAGGTGAAAATTAGTGCATGAGATCTCAACAAAGAATAATGATGTGTTATTACACTGAGTTTAAGACAAACCATACCTTTGTCTGTACTGCAGAATGCCTTTGTGTCCTCATTTCCTGTATTAAATTAAATACATTGAATTCTTCAGGTATTTTCTGAAACACAGAAGCAAGGCAATTACATTGACATATCTGTTTGTCAGAACAACAATACAACAGCTGTTGGACATCCAAAAACAGGCCTAACTTTTGCAGGTAAAGCTAATCTGTTCTCTCCACACTGCAACTATGGCATGTTTTAAAAGCAACTCCAAATTGACACTTGATTTAGACCAGTGAGAGCATTTCAAGTAATTTCAAAATGAGGCATCCAATGTCACTAATATGACACTGCTAAATTAATGACGCTCCATAACCTAAAAATCCCAGAATGACGTTATCCCTTTATATTTGAAATATCATCATGAGCTAAAAGATTAATCAGAGAACCTGAGCGATGCAAAAATCACTTTTATGTTTTAAAAATTAGAATTTTACAGCGACCCTTTTAGATAAAAACTTGCTGTCAAAGGAAATGAAGTTCACACTAAAGCCTGAATGCAATGAAATTCCACATCCAACCTGTCAAGAGAGTTCCGGAACATCTCAAACGTTTCACTATTTTAGAAGCCTTAGAAGCTCAATCAATCACTGTTATGAAACCACAGAATGCCACAAGACTTCTTTCAAGATTCCTTACCCCAGCTTTAAGCAAATTCCATGTATAATCTATGGCACAGATGGCTCCTGTTCTTCCACACCCTGCACTATGAACATAAACAGTTATGTGTTAGAGGTTATTTTAATTTGTTAAAAACACACCAGAAGCTTTAGATTTCCACAGTCTATATGAAAAAAAAAAAAAGAAATTATCCAAATCCCTCAACTATCATTTTAAGCTCACTCAACCTGGCACTATAATGTCCTGACAATAAAAATGTCAGGAGTGCAAAATACAAAATGAAGCTTTTAATGCAAGTTTTTCACAGCCATTTAGAACTACAGCCATGAAAGATGCTTCGATGCTGACAATTTTATTACCTCTTTCTTTCATCACACTATTCCTGGTTACCACTGCTTCTACAGTCAGAATCTTACAGAATCACAGAGCAATCAGAGTTGGTCCTGACAATAAAAATGTCAGGAGTGCAAAATACAAAATGAAGCTTTTAATGCAAGTTTTTCACAGCCATTTAGAACTACAGCCATGAAAGATGCTTCGATGCTGACAATTTTATTACCTCTTTCTTTCATCACACTATTCCTGGTTACCACTGCTTCTACAGTCAGAATCTTACAGAATCACAGAGCAATCAGAGTTGGAAGGGAAGGGTGAGGATCATCTAGCCCAACTCCTGGCCCTGCACAGGACATCCCTGACAATCACACCCTGTGCCTGAGAGCATTCTTGAGCTCTATCAGGCTTGGGGCTGTGACACTGCCCTGGGAGCTGTTCAGTGTCCAAACACCTCTGGGGGAAGAACCATTTGCTAATCTCCAGCCTAACCCTCCCCTGACTCAACTTCAGCCCATTCCCTTGGGTCCTGTCACTCGTTGCCAGAGAGAAGAGGTCAGTGCTGCCCCTCCACGTCCTTCTGTGAGGAAGTTGTATCCAGCAATGAGGTTTCCCTCAGTCTCCTCCAGGCTGAACACACCAAGTGACCTCAGTCACTCCTCACGTGGCTTCCCCTCAAGGCCCTTCACCATCTTCATTGCCTCCTTCGGATGCTCTCCAATAACTTAATATCCTTCTTACATTGTGTTGCCCCAAACTGCACACAATATCCAAGATGAGGCTGCCCCAGCACAGAGCAGAGCAGGACAATCACCTCCCTCAGCTGGCTGGCAATGCCTTGCCTGATGCCCCCAGGACACGATGTCCCTCCTGGCTGCCAGGGCACACTGCTGACTTGTACTCAACTCGCCATCAACAAGGACCCCCCAGGTCCATTTTTCCCAGCACTGCTTTCCAGCATCTCATTCCTCAGTTTGTCCATATAGCCAGGGTTGTCCCATCCCAGACGCAGAATCCTGCACTCACCCTTGTTAAGCTTCATATGGTTGGTGATTTCCCAGACCTCTAATTTGTCCAGGTCTCTCTGCAAGGCCTCTCTGCCTTCAAGGGAGTCAACAGCTCCTCCAAATGTTGTATCATCTGCAAATTTACTCCACAGTCCTTCAAGTTCTGTGTCCAAGTCATTTAAGAAGATATTGAAGAGCACTGGGCCTAAGACAGAGCCCTGTGGAACCCACTGGTGACCCCATCTTGTCCAAGTTTAATGACAGACATGTCAATGGCAGAACAGAAAACACCTGAAGACTTCCCAACTGGAAACTACAGTCTGCTCATTAAAGATCTTTTCTGTCCTATGAGAAGACAGAGTCCTTAGTGATGCCCCTGCTACGTAGCCTCTCCTATTGAGAACGGAGCCTTCACTCCCATATCTGATTTGCAATGATCTTCCAAATCTGTTTTGTCCTCATGAGGATTTGCACGTCTTAAGAACCACAAAACAGTTTCCCTTTCAAGGGCTCATTCTTTTCTGACTGATAATCTATCTTAAACTGAAACAGAAGCAAAATTGCACTGTGGCATCAGTTTTAAGAAAATGAAGACTGTGATGTTCATTGAAGTTTCGACATGAGGAGCTGGGTGTCTTTTAAACTAATGTAAATAAATGCTGATTTAGTGCAGCTCAACCCAAAAGTCTAGGCTTCAACATATCAAAATGCATATCCAATTTAAAAATAAATGTATTTTATACCTGCAGTGTATGCAAATTGGCACATCTTCATGTTCCTGGTACTGTCTCATCAAGTTGATCATGTCCAGAATAGAATCAAAAGACGAAGGGACATCATGGTCAGGCCAGTTGACATAATGAAATTGATAGACACTACGAGTCTCCTAAGGGAGAGAGATGTTAATGAGAACACAGATTTGAGTTTGTATGAAATCAGTAGTTCTATGAACCTTCACTTTTTGCATGATTAAGCAAGGACAAGCAAAGTCACTTTCTATATTAAAAAACCCTCCAGCTTATACCACTTAGAAAAACAGAAGAGAAATTCTGAAGTAGTATTTTGAGTGCTGCTAATGCATAAGAAATTGCACTATGAGACAGATTTCAGAAGCCTCTCTCCAATATATGGGTTAAAGGACCCACAACACTGCACCATGTTAAAAGATGCATTTCCAGTCTTCAACTTGGAAAGGGAGAAAGACAGGAAAAGACTACATTGAAGGGGTTTTTTTTGGATCAATGTTGTAGGTTACAACTCTCAAGACCTGTGCTATCTCTTGTTTAGCTATTTGAGAAGCAATACAGCAGCCCCTTAGAACATGGAAAATTAGCTAGTTTTGATGCTGGACTTCTCCCAGGCCTGTGGAAATGCCATAGCTAGTAAAGACAAGAGAAAATCCAGCCTAAGAAAAAAAAGAATTCCAAAATCTGGATCATTATGTAAACCCAAGGTCAGTAAGAAAGAAGAGTTAGAGCTACCTGTTCAGGTCCACCAAGAAATGTCACTTAAGTACACATAAAAAGACCAGTGATTTTTCACATAGGCAGAACTGACAGAAAAAGCATCTGAATTTATTTTTACATGAAAATGAAAAAGAACCCTCATAGTCCTTTTTTCACTGCCACTTTGAAGCTAAAACACCAGGGTTCATTCTTGAAAATAATCAAGTTTCAGCCAAACTGGTTTTCCTTGTAGAAACTAGACTAACTCTATATATTTACATGAATTCTAAATTCTTTTGCATAGTTTTTATTTGACACCCCACTGCAAATGCTACAGAAGTGACAAAACTTACCATTATTCTGGAAAAAAAACCCAGAAAACTTAAAAGGATATGCCTTTATACCACAAACACACTTCTTCCTCCCCAGTGCAAGGCTACGCTTAGAACTCTTCAAAGTAAGATGAAAAAATCTGTAATCCATTGACAAAATATGTTTCCCAGAAATCCTGAAGCAAATTTGCTACCTATCAGATGCACAGATTGAATATGAACATAACTTCTTAATCTTTTCAGTTACATTGCTCCTCATAGGAACATAAACTTCAGGCTCCTTGCTAAGATCAAAAGCAGAGCACAAACTGCAGCGTTTTGTTGCTCCTTAGTGTTTAAGCAGTACACAGATATCTAACTGGGACACAACTCGTGAAAGTCAAATAGCTAAATATGATTTGCATGTATAGTATATGCAAGTAAAATGTATATCTTAGCTACAGTTTCTGAAGTAACTAGTTCTCACAATATTCAGGTATTAAAAGTAATGCAGGTTCTGCTTTGGGGTTTTTGTTATCTCTTGAGTTCTGTTTTGAAGTGCAACATGTTCCCAGCTCTGGTAACTATGCAGAATTTCTGCTGTCTAAAAGGTTTCATAGAATCATCAAGGTTGGAGTCCAACCATTAACCTGTCACTGCTGGAACCCCTAAACCCTAAACCCTATCCTCCAGTGTCAGATCCAGACACCTCTTAAACACTTCCAGGAATGGTGACTCCACCACCTCCGTGAGGAACCTATTCCAGTGCCTGAACACCCTAACAGGGAAAACATTTCTCCTAACATCTCATCTGACTCTCCCCTGTCTCAGCTTATGACCATTCCCTCTAGTCCTCAAAGCCCAGGGCCCTTTCACAGCTCAGTCACTTATGAGCATTTAGGATGCACTAATAGAAATAAACTGATTAATTTAATGCATTCCACTGCAACCACCTAGCAAGATACTGCAGACAAAAATTACCCCCCAAATTTCCTTCTCGTGGTTAAGCAGTTTTCACTGTTGTGATATCAGTTGTTGAAATGGAACAGAGCATTGTTAAAGAAAACATAACCATAAAGGAACCTAGGGTGTAATAAATAATTTCTTAATACAGGATGCCAATTAAAATGGCAGATACTCTGTAAAACAGACTTTAATAAAAACTTCATGTTTTTACAAGGTGGCTCTACAGCTTTGATTTACTGCTAGTGGCTTTTCAGTCAACTGAAGTCATCTGACATCTGGCACTCCAGTATAAGTTTGTAAGACAAGCTTAAATCATTCATTCTTAACATTTACATGAGAAAGTGCTTTCATTTCAGAGGAAATATGACCATTTTCACCATTAATGTAACACACTTGGTTTATGAAGTAGGTCTCATGTTCTGGTCTGGTAAGGCAGTTCTACATCTCGAACACTGGGATATCAAATCTTGAAGAAATCTGAAGCCTTGAGCTGCCTTTTAAAACTACATTTTTATCTTGACCCATGCATATGTCACATGCAGTTTCCCTATGCAAAAGTACTCCAAGCAAGAAGACAATCCAACTCCATTTAGTAAAGAACACTCCATATTTATCATATCTATTTCAATTCCAAAAAGAACAACTTTTTACAAGCTAGAGTGACAAACTTTAGGGAAAAACCCCCATTAAGTCATTGACATTGTTACTTTATTTTTACTTGGCAATACAAATAAGTGAATGTGCATCAGAACTATCTTTTACCATGGTAAAACTCTTTTGGCAATAAATCAAAGTACAAGGCCAAATTCTAACAAGTACAGAGATTTTACCTAAAGAGAAGCTTAACTAGAGAAAATAGATTTTTGACAAGTTTGATTCAGTTTGTCATCACATCTTCAGCTGGATTAAGCAGTGAAATTCTCCTAGGCTGACTGAGCTCTTTAGTTGTAACCATATGCTATTGAAGACCATGAGACACCTTTGGCAAACCAAGAACATACTTAAAAGAAAGTTTCACTGCTCTTCCCTTATGTTCTAAGCTTCTAACATCACTTCTAAACTTAATCATGGACACACATTCAGAGTCAGCACCTAAACCAGTGAAGATACTTTCATGAGCTTCTGCCATTGTATCATTTTTAGAGACCTTTGAGCAACCACTGAAGGTTGGACCAGAAGTGACTTGTACTTACGTTTTGAAATTCAAGTAATAATGTTCTAATGAAGTAATCTGTCCTTTCTTGCTCAGCTTCCTAAACAGGAGAAAACAGTAATGAATTGGAGGGGAAAAAAATCAATATGCAGCATAGAGGATATAATACTGGGTTTGTATCTACAGTAGTTTGAGATCAAAACTCCTAGCAACACTGACAGAACACGCAATGGAAATGATCAGGTTTCCCTCACCTTCTAGGAATCACAGAACTAATCTATGATTACTTTACAGTTATCCCCTGGGAATCCTTCAGGAAAAGATTCAGACCTCATGGTGACCTGCTACTCATTTTTGGGTTGATTTTAAAAGCACCAACAAAAGCAAAGAAAGTATTTTCAAATAAACCTGTGTCACCAACAGAAACAAGTTAAAAAAACTAGTTGTTTCTATTTCCTTTATTCATGCTAATTAACTTTATGCAACTTGATCAAAACAATCTGTTTATAACCTTAATAAAAGAACCTATAATTGTCACAAGCACCAAGGCCAAGCACTTGGACAATGCTCTCAGGCACAGGGTGTGATTCTTGGGGATGTCCTCTGCAGGGTCAGGAGGTTGGACTAGATCATCCTCAAGGCTCCAGCTCAACTCTGATTATTCTGTGATCCTATTCCAGTGTTACTTTCATTTCTCATGCACATTCAGAACACACAAGTCAAAACAACTGCATGAGTATTTGATTTCTTGAGTCTACAGACATTGCCTACAGACATTCAAGACTACACTATGTAAAACTGAAGGCATAATGCACAAATAACACATGACCAATGCACTTACGTTCCCTACTTTAAATAAAACAATAGTAGAGGACTCAGAAAACCACACAACTGAGATGTGCTCATGAAGGTGAACACTCCTTTGAGTCCATGTGTAAAATTTAGCACTGAACAATTAAAAAAGCACGTCTTTCGTAACACAAACTGTTTGCTGAACTCTTATATTAAGTTTAAAAAAGCATGAAATCCTTCCAAATTAATTTCTAATCTCTATACTTACACAAGAAACACGGAAAGGTCCAAAAGTTACAGCTGCTTCTCCATACAGAGGCCAGTAACGTTCGCACTTTTTCTGTTAATGCAAAAAATCCTAATTTAATTCATGTGCAGTACTGAAAGATGATGATTAGCAGAAGCAGAGCAGACAGAATGACAAGCCTGGGCTTCTTTTAAGATAGCAGAATATCTTTTCTTTCGGATAACAGAAGAAAAACAAAACCAAGAGCCCAGATGATCAATAAATACAGCCAGAAGACAGGTTAACCTCTTGTCTGCCCACACACACACAAGCAAGGATCATACAGAGGGGAGCAATCAACATTTAGCTGTCGTAAAAGTTGGGAATTCACTATTCTAGAGCCTTTTTTCTCTTTCTAAGTTCATAAGAATAAAGCAGAGAGATTAAAAAAAATAACTGTTTTTGCAGCTGTATCAATTGACAGGAAATTCTGAAAGACTCCGGATTTTGATAGCTGGTCAATGTCCCACAAAGAGCAAGACAATTTTTTTGCTACAGTGATGTGACCAGAAACAAACCATTGGTTCAGTTCTGAAGATAAACACATATTGCACTGGGATGGCATCTAAATAATAATGTAACACTACAAATGGAGTTGAGAAATGCAGCCCCATTAACTGCTTCCTCTGCACAGAAATGTATCTCATTCCATCTGGGATATTATTGTCATAGTTACGGATTTGGGACATGAAGCTTCACAGGTATTGACACACAGAGCCAAAGCTTATTCAGTTTTGTGTTTAGGATACATACCCTTCCCATTTCGAATTCTCGACAGGCCATTACAATGATCTGGAAAGAAAAAGAGATGCTCAGAGTCAGCTGGTTTTAGATCCAGTAACTTCAACTGACACTTCACGGTTTGCTTCTAGCAGGCAGATCCTGATACTCCTGAACTGGTTACTATGGAAGAGACTAACCAATACTTGTCAATGGCAAGTTGAATATGAGTCAGCAGTGTGCTCTGGCAGCCAGGAGAGCCAATTCTGTCCTGGGGTGCATCAGGCAAAGCATTGCCAGAGGGAGAGGGAGGTGATTGTCCTGCTCTGTTCTGTGCTGGGACAGTCCCACCTTGGATATCAAGTGCAGTTTGGGGCAACACAATATAAGAAAGATATGAAGTTATTGGAGAGTGTCTAAAGGATGAAACGAAAATGATGAAGAGCCTTGAGGGGCAGCCATGAGGAGTGGCTGAGGCACTTGGCCTGTTCAGCCTGGAGAAGAGGAGACTGAGGACAGACCTCATCACTGGATACAACTTCCTCATAGAAGGAAGTGCAGGGGCAGCACTGACCTCTCTGCAACCAGTGACAGGACTCAGGGAATGGGCTGAAGTTGTGTCGGGGGGGGGTTAGGCTGGAGATTAGCAAATGGTTCTTCCCCCAGAGGTGTTTGGGCACAGAACAGCTCCCAGGGCAGTGTCACAGCCCCAAGGCTGACAGAGCTCAGGAGGAGTTTGGCCAATGCTCTCAGGCACAGGGTGTGATTGTCAGGGATGTCCTGTGCAGGGACAGGAGTTGGACCAGATGATCCTCAAGGGTCCCTTCCAACTCTGATTGGTCTGTGATAGTATTTTCCTACCTGCACAAAAATGCTTTTAATTCTAAAACAGTAACCAAGTTTCATCCTTCACAAAATCTACATCACTGATGCAACATCTTAAGGCTACTTAACCCAAATTCATTGCAATCCTGTCCAAAAACCTCATTTATTCAGTCTGACTGTAGACTCTAACTTTAATCATGAAAATACAGAACCACTTGCCAACTGGAAGAAGCACAGCTATATTTGCTTCAAATGACATAGACTAGAGAAAATAGAAGCAAAGAATCAAAGTTATTAGGTGAAGCTATTTCAGAGACATGAAAGTGAATAGCACAAGAAAAATGCACCACCAGGTAACCTATTTGTGACAGTAAGTGACCATGATTTCAGTGTCTGATAAACAAAGAGTACTTTCAGAAATAATTTCTTGAACATATACAATTTTAACAGTATTTAAAAGTGAATTCCTGCCAAGAGCTGTTTAAATAGATGTAGAATATATAAACCAGTAAGTAACCCAAAATTAGAATAAATAGAAAGGTAAGTGGTTTTGGTTTTGCTTCACATGCTGCTTCTGTATTTGACTTTGTCAGTCCACATTAAGCCAAAATTGTAAGGTTTCCTACAGGAGAGATGTAACACAGCAAGAACCTGAAGGATTTACTATCTATTCCATAAAATTATCGCTTTGAATTTATGTCATTAAATTAAATAAATTATATTGATTATTTCCAGAATGCTATTTAAACTACACAAAAAAACCCAATATTGGGGAAGTAAGTGAGCTGATTCACTGCCAATATTTTTTACAATAATACCTAGTTCAGGAGAAAAAATATACAGTCATAAATAAGGTAACACCCAATTTTTAAGAAGGTACTTACAGCAACATTGTATTCCCATATCATCCTCCAGAAGTCTATTACTGTATTGGCTAAGGGTCCCTGGGTAGCAACATATGCCTTTGGCCCATGTACTCCCTAGGATTGCACAAAAGAACAATTAATATTTACAAAGAAAGTTTATTTGCATTGAATTACAAAAAAATGTTTTAATTCTGTAAAATTAAAATATCCCTTATTTATACACAACAGGAAGGGTGAACATGACACGAGTCCCGATTGCATTAGTGGGAATTTTGCTGGTGATCTCAAGGGGTCCAAGATTACAACAGCTATTGCCAGAGACTGTCACAGAGAGTAAGTTTCTGTGTGTTCAGATTCTGAAGATTGCCTTTAAATCTGCATTTTCTTTGTTGCTCAAACATTCAATGAGGAAAATTTGACAATCCCTCTGCTAAAAGCAGCACAAATTCAAGTTCCTCTCTCCCAGTAACCAATTCCTAAACCACAACACTTGAAAATTTGTATTATATAAATCTTGAAGACTTTAATGTTCAGCTTTCCACCCTGAACATTCAAGCAGGGAGAATTACAGGAACACCTGTTTCTGAATAATAAATTGTAGAATCATAGCACTTCAGGAATTGGAATGGACCTTACAGATCATCTAGTCCCAACCTCCTGCCCTGGGCAGGGACACCTCCCACCAGAGCAGGTTGCTCAAGGCTCATCCAACCTGGCTGTGAACACTGCCAGGGTTGGGGCAGCCACAGCCTCCCTGGGCAACCTGTGCCAATTTGTAGATATAAATATTGTGCAGAAGCAGCATCAGGATAAAGCTACAGAGAAAGCTCAAGATACTAATACTTTGAAACAAAAGTGTAAGAGGCTTTCAGTTAACTTCTGGCTTCTCTTTAAGAATGTTACACATAATTCCATTGCCATATTTCTGCCATGATCAGTGAGAAGCATATATTAACACACACAAAACACCTCATCTATGATCCTTAAAATCAGATTCTCTTAAAATTGGGGGTTTTCAACACTATCAACTGTTAAAACAATCACATCTGAATTTTCCTGTGGTATAAATTTCTAATTTGCTTGCCTGTCACTTAAAAATGAAGTATTTGACATTGTATTTCCACTTAAGAATAATATAAAACTTTTAAAACTGCATTATAAATGGCATCATGTTTGCAAATCATCTAAACCTTCCCAGGTGCTGGAGGATGTGGTTTAGGTTTAGGGGCTCAAGCAGAGTGACAGGTTAATGGTTGGACTTGATGATCTTAAAGGTCTCTTCCAACCCAGATGGCTGTATGATTCTAACAGAGTATCTTCCCTCACAGCTTTACATCCTTGTCTCAGACTGTAATATTAAAACTGCACTGACATGAAATAAAAGCTTGAAAAAAAAAGGAGATCAAAACAGTGAAATTAGAAATACATACCTTAATAAAGTTTGCATTGATGTAGTCTGAATCTTGTGGTGGAGTTTTTAAGGTCAGTTTAACTCGGCTATGATCAACTAGAATAAAAATTAGAGGGTTTTTTAAACAAGAATGACAACAGTAAATGTATATAGCACATTAAAGATCCTTTCCCAAAGTTAAGTCACACAAGCAAGGCAGTTCATTCCGTTTATGGCAAACCAACTCAGGTAGAGATAAGCAGAGCTGGGCCTACAGTTATGTGCTTCTGCTGCTCAAGGTCACCGAGAACAATATCTTGGAAATCCAAGAGCAAATCATAACAATGAGGCAAATTCACCTAATCAGAAGCCAACAAAAATGGCAGTTACACAATACTCGCACAGATCACCATGGAAAGAATTCAAGGCACACATAGGGAAAGCAGAAGGAATAAAATACCAGAGTGTAGTAAAAGCAGGTACAAGGTCTTAAAGCCCCTGCAAAAAAGGACTCTGCACAGTATTGCAACAGGAAACATGCACTGGGGTGTGTTGCTCAGACACAGAAAGACCTCTATCCCCCAAACACTGGGCTAGGGTGCACTTCTGAGCTAGACACAGCAGATAAGCAGCAGATAGCCTGGCTCTATCTGTGACAGCTCAA
>NW_008654666.1:0-391 GCF_000695815.1 Acanthisitta chloris
CACCTTCTTCCTCCCGCTGCCTTTGGCCCTTCCTGGGAAAAGTCTCTCACCCTGTCCTTAATATTTGGGGTTGTACATCCCCATGGGCATGAGCTGTGGTTTATTCAGCCTTGTTCCAGCTGCTGTCACTGGGGTCTTTTCCACAAGGCTCTGCTCTTTCTCTTCTCAAACACTCCCAAGGCCGTTTGCCTTAACGAAGCTCCGGTGGATAACTGTCCCAGGCTCTGGGCTCCCATCCCCCTTCGGACAGGCCACCATGGCTAATTAATTCCCTTCCCCTTGCCGTTCAATAGCTGCTCTTGGGCTGTGTAATCGTGTTGCTGTCCGTGCCGACTTGATTTAATTTCCCCCTCAGGACAGCGCGTGGCACCGCGGCTCAGTGTTCGCGCCG
>NW_008654666.1:420-630 GCF_000695815.1 Acanthisitta chloris
GTCTCTGCCCGTGTCTGATCCCCCCTCGTGTTTGAGGAGCAAACCCCCCAGATGTGCCTGGTGATGCTCTCCTGGGTGTTTGGCTCCTGCCAGTTCCTCTGGCAACATTTCCTTTGGGCTGGTGCTCCTCTTCCCTCCCACCCTCTCCCGCATCCCAGCGCCGCGTGGGAACCCAGCTGTGGTGGTGGGCAGGGCAGGGCAGCTCCCTGT
>NW_008654667.1:0-4637 GCF_000695815.1 Acanthisitta chloris
GTACAGGCTATACTGTGTAAATTTGCCACATATGACAGTAAACCCTCCAAGAGCTTCATACTCCAGATTATGGATTTACATAGTTGTACATCTTGTGCAGAATTTGCCTTTTCATTTTCTTTTTGCCTTACAAAAAATCATATACACACCTACTCACCTGTGGAAAAACTGCACAGGAATAAGAATGCAGTTTTGAAACTGCAATTAATTAACTTGACTGTATTCCAGTACTGAACTCAGTTATAGTTCTGAAAAACATTTTACATTCAACCATAGTGTTAAACACTAACATGCTTATGCATGTTTTTACAAGAAGATCTCAGCAGACTTGCATGTTTAACTGTATTTATCAAAAAGTCCTAAAGCTCACAGAATACTATTTGATAGACTTATGTGAAATTTCAGCTATAGAGAAATCTATAAAATACAGGCTATGGAATTTTGGTTCATTATTGAAAATAAGGTAGTAGTATTAAGTTTACAATTCTGCCTCATCTTTCATACTTTATTTACAATACAAACATAGCATACTTAGAAATAGTAACCTGATTACTAAGATTCCAGAAATCATTGGAAAGATTTTATTTGTATCTATCAATGTGCTCACCAAGCAGTAAACTTGAAAAAAAAAAGTAGTTCTTGACAGCAAAATAGTATTTAAGCAAACTATATTCGTTGAACACAGTTTTTTTAGTAAACACAGGTTTTTGTTTCAGCTCTGCATTTTTGGAAATCCTACTTTAATTCTAGGATTTTGGCTAATGAAATCAGTACAACTGACTAAGTAAAAACTTTCAAAAGCTAGAATCTGTCATAAAAATGTAAAATTCTTATTTAATGAATCTAGTACTTCATCACTTTGTAGTGCATTTGCTACTAATTTATAAGCTAATTTATGAAAGAAGAACTTGAGAAGATTTAGGAAGTATTTGGAAGGATAAATAGCACATATTTTCAACTGAGTTAAGTGATTCTCTAAATGAAATTATCTTGACTAATTGATGACAGACACAATTTTACTGGAATGCAGAGGGAACTTCAGCCTTCCATTAGCACCTACTGGAATGGCACAGGCTTGTGCTTCGTGTGGCACAACTGCATGTCTTTGTAGCTGCTGCACTGCTGTCATTTAGTAGTGGTATCACTCCTTTAGACTAAACAGGTTCAAACTCCCAGCTTATTGAGCAAGGCAGTCTCAGCCCCACATACCTTTATCTTTTATCCACTGGCTCTGTAATGTAAAGATATTATCTCCAGTTGAAGAAGGAAAATGGCCCTCTACTTGATCATATTTCCTAATGGGAAATCCCTATTTCCTGCATCCAACATCTTGCATTATTTTCTAGAACATAGTCAGAAAAAAACATGAGAACCTTCACATCTAGTCCTTTTCCACTCCCCAGACCTCAGCTTTGCCACTACTCTGGCTGCTAGGATAATTTCTTAGACAGTTGAAAGTTCTCCACTCTGGAAGAATGGCAAACATTAAACCTTCCTTTCTTAAGGGTTACTCTAACCACTAGGTTTTCAGACAAAAATATTTTTTCCTTCTCTTTTCCATAAAAATGACTGAATGCTGTGCTTTGTGTTAATTCAATCATGTCTGCATTTTAGAGCACCAGCTGGGTCTCACAAGGTTCATAGACCTAGGCATACCAAACTGACAAATGTCATTTAGTGTATAATGGCTCCAAAATTAAACTTCACTATTCACAAGATGGATATGCACATTGACAGCTTTTTAGACACTCAAAGACTCTTACAGTTTATGAGTAGATCTGCCTTTTACTCTTCAACTAAATAACCTCCTTTCCAAATTTTTACCAGTGACAATGGAGGCAGTACAAGGCTATAAATATACACTGCAGAAAAACTGAGCAGATGTCAAGTTACCATCTTCAAACTGCACATCAGTTCCTCTGGATCAGAGTTTTTTCATCTTGATAAATTGCAATTCCATGTCATAGTGCTGTAAATGAATGAGCAATAATTACTTACATGATCAGGTTTTAATTCAATGGAGATGTTGCACGTTATTTGACCTGCTATGCAGGTCGTTACTCCCAGCACAGATAGAAGTTCGTTCTCCAAGTTCACGCCATCTTTCAGAAGGACAACAGCTGTTTTATTAAAAGTCACACGCCAGAATACCTTAACATCTTCAAAAGCCCTGTAATCAAAACAGAAGAGTATGTACTGAAGGAGAGCACTACTGCTTTAGGAAACATAAACACGCATTTTATGTTATTATTCAAAACATCATTAGGGAATAAATTGCTTTACAAGGAAAAATAACCTCTTTTTATTCAAATTCATTCTTCTAAAATATATTTAGATCAGCAAAAAAAGTAACAGAGGAAGAAAATACAGCAATTGCAGGCACCCAGATTCTTCTCAATTTTTGTTTCAGAAAAGATGTGATTATCTGAATAAGAGATACTGGTGCTTGGAAGACAGGGATGTGCCCATGTACCTTCCTTAATACCAAAGTAATCATTTACCTGGAAAGCCAGGCAGAGTTGGTCTTTCCTGTAAAAGTACTTGAGCATATTTTTTAAAGAACACATATATTTACAACTTATACATGTTTAATTAGAAAAAAACACCATAGTATCTGTGTCAGTGAAGACATAAGCATACTAACATGTAACTTCTTAAGTGCTCCTTTTAGTATTCATAGCTACTATGTTACCCAGGTAGATGAGAATTGGAGTTAAACCTTCAGCAGTGCAAAGACTTTACCTTAAGCAAAACCTTCACACTTCCTGCCTTACAGCATAAGTTGGAAAATATTTGGGGTTTCCTGTTTCTGCTTTAGAACAATACAGACAGACCTATTGACATTCATGATTTAAATGTCCCTTTGCCAAATTCTAGGAAGTTATTAAAGGAGACAAAAGGCAAAGACTTATTCCAAAACTCTGTGATGAAAACTACTTCTACTAACAGCAGCTTCTGTGATTCGACACAGCCTATTACAAAGTGTGGGAAGAGCACTGGAATTAGCTGTTGCCTGCACCTGTTTGGTTGCCGTGAGACAGTCAGCAGCACCTCTCTGTTTTCTGAGTCTTCATCAAGTACCAGACCACTTTGCACTTCTGGAATAAATCCCAAAATGCCATTCTGGAGATCACTTCCTAAGTAGGAAACAGCCCAGGAAGCAAGTTAAGCTGAAGGTAAATGATACTTTTAACATGGATAACTGCTAAAAAACGCAAACAATTAGGTATCAAAAGTATGCTGCCAAAGTACTATTTGGGAACACCTCAAGAAAATTTCTCTTAATATTTCTATTCTTAATTTACACTCCATACTTATCTAGAGCTTCCAGTGTTGTAATGCCTAAATTTTATATTAATCAGTAGACTAAAAATTTTTGAAAGCAAATTTCTTGTGAGACTCCTGGCACCATCTTTGCACATAAACCTGTATTTTCAGCAACATTCAACAAACTGACTGAATTCTGTGTCCCTTGACTTCAAAAGACTAGGTGTTGCAGTAGTCCAGAACAGTGACAAAAGCCTTGCTTATAACGTCATTATGAGATATCGCTTCAACTATATTATTTTATGTTTATCATAACCCCTCAAACAGAACCTTTCTGAATAGAAATGGGCCGCAGTGTATGCCTGGATGGACAGCATTGAAATAGTAGATAATGGGATAAAGATTGGCTTCCAAGGACATAACTTCAGCTTTCTTATTCATCCCACTCATAATGTTGTTGCACCTATTCATTTTCCCAGATTGTTACATCAGCTTTTCTCTTTCATCTTTAATTCAGTGTGTGGAACTAGAGTGCTGCAAAACACTGCATTATTCTCAGGGGAATATAAGTAACTTCAGCAAAGCAGCAGTGGAAAAACAAAAAAAAAAAAAAACAGGGTTAATGAGGGGAAACTAATGTCTTTACAGTGCCCCATTAAATCTTGTTTCTACAGGGTTTCTCCTTGCACATAGTGATGGCTTTGTTCCACAAGTGAAAAGGCAACCTACTTCCAAACCAGTGCTTACTAAATATGAATATATATAATAAGATGAACAGAATCTGTGGTTGCTTATGCGCATGCACAAATATTTAACATGGTATTTATCTATACAGTTAAATGTAGGTACATGCTTTGACCCTTCTCCTTAATGCATTGTCTCATGATCTTACCTTATGTACACTTTGCAATGAGGGTGTAACTCTAGAGCATATTAAGACACTTCTGCAGGACTCAATACCAGCTCAAATTCCAATCTGTGCCTATGTACAAACTTCTTTGATTAACTTGTACACACAGGAAACTGATTAGTTCCATGGCACATTCTGGAGACAAAGCACCTGAAGGACCTGTTTTATCTGGTCTGTTTTTGCATATAGTTTTGGCTGCTGCATAGACTCATCCAGCAGCATGGTTTAATCCTGGTTCTCAATACCCACAATGATTTCTTCAAACTATCTAAATACACAAAACTCCCAGTGAATGTTGGACCGTATTTTCTTGATTAGCCTAAACTGTTCCAATTCTCCAATTTTTTCTAAAACTTAATCTATATTACAGTTAAAATTGGTTTAGATTCAGTTGGTAAGTCTGACAGATATCTAAAACGCAAGGGAAATTGGAGCTCTGACATCACTTTCTCACAGGAAT